>NC_039249.1:29681448-29878948 GCF_003368295.1 Carassius auratus | reverse complement strand
TATTGTGTTGTACATCAGACTTGTCAAACCCTTTACTGAAGATTCAGCTTTGCCGTTCAGTTTGTTTTGGTGCGAAATGAAAGTAGAAAATAGAATACAAAGTATAAAAACTCAGACGGATGCTGGCTCTTATGAAACACACATACGCATACACTCGCACATACAAAGTCCATGCTGGCTGAAACAGTTGTGAGGGATTCTGCCCCACACGAGAGCCTATAAAAACGAGAACACTTTGGAAGCAAGAGATACAACTGTGTCAAGACAAACAAATATAGGAACATTGTAACACCATAAAGTGGCCAGAAAATGATAGAAAACATACAGATGTGATTTCAGTTTTAAGCTGGCATTGTAACATTAATTTATAAATGGATACCGACAAAAACAAAGGAAAATAAAACGTACAGTTATATGAAAATAAGCAAAAAGATATTATCTGAGACCAAAACTATGCAAAACATTCAAAAATAAACTATACAATATCAGACTTCTCAAAACAAATTATGAACAATATTATAGATAACATGGATTGTGAGGATTGGATCAGCTTGCAGATCAAAGGAACCCAATTTCAATGGCATGCATACCAAAAAACACCAAATCAAATCTTGTTCTGCAAAACATTATGCTTGTTTACACACCTGGACAAGTGTGCAAATATGTTACTAAAGCCAAATACGTTTGCGCCCCCCAAAGCATCATTTACACATTTCAAAACTGACATGATTTGGAAAAGAGCAATTCTATTTATGATTAAATGGGGGCCATTCCGCTAAAATGCAACCATTTCCATTGCAATGACATGGAGTGAGGGATCTCTTTGGACACTTCTACCTTGTCGTCATGCAAAACAAGGGACACCTAAAACAAATCCTGCTTTTCCCGGTCTTATAATGCTTTGGAATGAAAATGCCCCTTACAGACCCGCATCAGACATTTCCTGCATGAAAATGGCTTTACACCCTGCAGACAACAAATTCCCTACTTGCTTTTCCAGTAGGAGAGGTCGGCTTTGCCGAACAGCCTTTCATTCTGAGACTAGTTCTAAATCAAGAAGCACGATGACACTGGATCAGGGAAATGCGTAAGTACCAGACAGGTTGCAGTATGTACATTTTTGGTAACCACTATGACTTGGTGATCTAGTTCAAGTGAGTAAAGTCATTTAATGGCTGCAGGGATTCTGTTCACTCTCGACACATCATAATCGGGGTGAGGTGATATTCAGCAATCCATGATGGCAGAGTTACACAACAGCTTACAGTCACCTTAGAAATGGGACATAATAGACTTGTACTCAATTTGAATAAAAAGAAGCAGTCCTTGCCTAAAAAATTAAAACTCAGGTGTAGTATTTGGAATGCATTATTATTATTATTATTATTTTTTTAACAAACATTATAGGTCATTGGCTTTTAACATTGGTCTGTTCAAAAATGAAAAAAAAAAGAAGCTATAATATCCTTTGGAACATATATTCACAGTCTTCAAAGTTCCGTTTTACAACAAGAAGGGGAAAAAATGCTGCAGGGGCAGGGAAATGGTTTATTGTTTGTTTCTTTTTGTTTTCTTAAAGCTTAGCCAAAAAGCAAAAGGAACATGCATCTAGGTATTCTTCGTTTCCAAATCCACATTAGCAGCATATTTTTATTTATTTATTATTTTACAGAAAGAAAACAAAAGAAAAAAAATGGATTTCATGTGTGACAGAAACTTCAACAAAATTTTACAAACTGCAATGGCTCTGTAACGGTGCTACTCCACAATGCAAGGACAAGGGCCCTTTTTGATTTTTGGTTTTCTTAGTATTTGACGTAAAAAAGTCACCTGTCTGCTTGCAAAGAAGCAAAAACGGCAACTCTGATGCGTACTTCTTTTATTTTAAAACTTTGTTTTCTTTCCTTAAAAACAGCAACAAATTCTCAAGTATAAAGAAGCCTCTTTTTCTCATCTTTATGCACCAATGGTGAAAGTGTTAAGTCTTTGGATTTTCTTTTTGTTTTAAAGCGTGAGAATTATTATTATTATTATTCTTTTTTCATTTTCATATATGACAACACAAAAGTTGAAATGAACATAAAAACTATAGCAGACTGCAGCCACATTACATGGAAACAAGTATCTGCTTTGTAGTGCTGAAGGAGAGGCAGTTATCTCCACATCTACAAAGGCAGGGGGTACAGAAAGAGGATAGAAAGGAGGAACAGATTGACAGCTAGAAAGAAAGAAAGAAAGAAAGAAAGAAAGAAAGAAAGAAAGAAAGAAAGAAAGAAAGAGAGAAAGTCAGACAGTGGTAAGTGCACTAAGGTAACACAAATATAACTGAAACATTTTCAAACACCCCATATTTCTCTTCACTTTTGGTCAATGCTGCACCAACCAAAGGGGAGAAACCCCTTGTGACAAAGAGATTCAGTTGGGAGAACAAAAACAAGAAGCTGAGTATTGGACAGAAATAGAGTAGAGATCGTTTCCTGCTCCTTAATAATCTAGTCTATTGGAATGACCAAGACAACACCAAATGAAGCGCCTTAAAGTTGGACGATACAAAAGCTAAATGTACACAAAGATTTTTCAATCTACCATACTGTTTAAATTCATTTCCAATGCAACAATCTACTGAACACCAAAAATGTATATATCTATCATAAATACAGAAAGTTTTTTTCCTAAAAAAAAATCTTTTTCCCCCACCAAGTCTGCAATGCTGTCTGCAATGTCTGGGTAAAATGGGATAACTCTCCCATTAAAAACAAACAAACAAATAAAAATGATAAATGATAATAATTAAGATGGTTTAAAACCAGCAATGTAGCTACTCACTGAATGCCCAGAAACTTTAGTTGAGTTAGTATAATTTCTGAATACTCTCTGCCAATAAATGTCATACAAAAACACAAATGTCCATCATTTGTTTGGAACAAAATTAATAAAACAATGACTTTGTGTAACACAAGAAAAGGTTGTGAGCTGTTGACCTGAGAATAAAATAGACATTACATTATTTTTCTTTTCTTTAGCAAGCCATTGGTATCTGAATGCTTAGATAGCAAGAAAACTGTAAGACTATTCTCCCATACAGTACATACTGGCTTTATGTGACTGTGCTATTAAGCTGAAATACTTTTGCAAACAAGGGTCAGCTTGTTGTCTCGTTCTTTGTAAAGAGAATTGTGGGGCCATTCAAACAACTTTGAAGCAGTCCACTGCAATACAGCATTCCACTAGCAATAACCGACTGTAAACTGCTGTGAGCTCTATTCATATATTGGGAGTTGTAATAAACTAAAACCAGCATGTTGATATGGGAAAACAATCCACTAACATTTAAATTTTTGGTTACAAGCTTTGGAATTGCAGTTAGTCTTTACACATCTTTTTCTGAAATTGGTTTGTATACTTTAAACATTTTAAACATTGCTGCTTTTTTTTCTTTTGTTTTCTTTTGTCTTGTGTTTTTTTTTCCTTTTTCTTTTTTTTTTTTTTTTAAATATTGTTCATCACTGAAAGCTTTTACAATCTGATGGAGTCCGATCCTACACTAGCGAGATTACTACTACAACTACTGTTGTCTTTGAGACAGCCAGGCTGTTGTGGCTCCTCTGCTGGCCTGCCCAGCCTGTCTGCTGACTTCTGACTGTTGTCAGAATCAGATTCATCGGTAAAGACGTCTGTTGGTATCGAGGTCTGGACCCCTGAGGTGCTCAATGAACTTGAGGTAACCGTTGAAGGAGAAGAAACTGGAGGAAAAGAAGACAATGCAGACGAGGAGGGATTGGGCTTCCCAGCTAAAGCTCTGGAGAAAGGGGTCTGGGACCATGATTTGCCTGTAGCAGTTGTGTTGAGTGGAGTGGTTGTGAAAGAGGAGGAGGTGCATGAAGATGCAGACACTGATGAGGACGGCGTGGTGGCTGATGTTGTTGGCGGAGGGGATGGGGTGTTGTTTGAGTGAGTGGCAGACTGCGAGGTAGATGCGGTGTTAGGACTGGGGAAGCAGGCTGAAGAGTGAGGTAATAAATTAGTAGCGTGCTCTTTGGCATTTCTGGATCTCTTGATTGTTCTGTGTTTGTGCAAGGCTGAATCCAGGTGTTTACTGAGCGCTTTGTCCCCTTCTAGTGTTGTGTCACAGGCAAGGCAGTCATAGAGGCCACCTTTTGCTGCATTCCCACTGTTGGGGACCCGAAGCAACATCTCTTGCAGGTTTGCCACAGACTGACCAAAAAAACAAATTGACTTGAGGTGGCTGATAGCCGCTTCCTCCTTGCTGAACACAGCTTGACACTTGCGGCACGCCAGACGATACTGAACTTTGGGGACAATATATTGGTCAAGATGGGGGTCTGCACCTTTGCCATCCACTTCATGCTGCTCAGTGGCTAGGTTGTTGTGAGTGGAAGAGGTTTCGACTGAGGCATTGCTCTTTTGCTCCTCTGTTTTTCCTGGATCTTTGGCAGAGTCCTTACGGTCCACAGAGTTTTGTGATGTTTGGCTTGCTTTGGGTTGCTGGATCTGCTGAAGCTGCCGCTGCTGCTGCTGAAGTGCCTCCTGCAGGCTCTGCTGATATTGCTGGTAATGTTGAAGCAAAGATCCTGGTGACAGCCCCATCAGGGCCTGTGATAAAGCTGGGTTGTAGGGGAAAAGACTTTCCATGCCATACATAGGCTGAAGATATCCACCTTGAAGAGCACCTGGTATCTGAGGGGCATAATATGGAGAGAAGCCAGGCATAAAGTAGGGCAGGAACTGACTTGTTAAAAGAGCTGTTGGATCTGAAGCTAAAGCTGCTTGAAGAGCTTGAAGTTGGGCAGTATCGACCACATACTCCATACCAGGTGTTGGCATCGAGGTGGCCGGAACAGCAGTGTCTGGTTTTTCTTTCTTGGCACTGGCAGCAGAAGTGGAAGGAGTGGGAGTACCCCCAGCTGAGGATGGTGTGGGGGGCTTTTCAGCCTTCTCCTTGGGTTTCTCTTTCTCCCTGGCCCTCTCAGGATCACGATCTTTGGGAGCATCAGGACGAGGGCCTTGCTGAGTCATCAAAGAGTTTGATGTAGAGGTGGGGGTAGGGCTTGAGTGGGTGACAGATGTGCTGGCCTGAGCTGGGCTGGGCGAGGCCAATGAAGATGAGGAAGGGGTCTTGTTGGGTAAACCAGATGTGGGGAGACTAGGTGAGGGTACACTGGCACCAGGCATGTTCAGGAGGTTCGGAGGTTTTGGAGGGGTTAAAGCTGCAGAAATTGACACAGAGAAGCAAAACATGATTTATGATTAATGTTGCAATATACATCTGAGAGTTAGTAGTTATCATATTTTAAAAGTCTCACACTCATACTAGAGACATAATTTGATGACATACCTGAGTTGGATGAGTTAAAGCCTGGTATGGAGGGACCACCAACACCTGGCAGGAGAACAGGGGGGATCCCCTGTAAATTTGGATATCCTGACTGAAGGTTCAAGGCTTGCAAGGCAGGTGTGTCAAACATCCCTTGTTGCTGCATGGCTTGTTGTTGTGCTAGTCCCAGGACCTCATTTGCTTTCTTGATACGATCCATCTCCTGCTGTGCCATCAGCTGACGAACCGTAGCTGGATCAAAGTACTCTTTCTCTTTATCGAGTTGACTTCCAATGGTATCCTTTACTTTGGAGATGTGTTGCTGGGAAAAGATGTGGTCTCGCACTGAGAGGCGAGCACTGTATTTAACACCACACAAAGAGCATTCTGTCTTAGGTCCCTCGTAAGAAGTCTGGTTAATACCAAAGTGCTTAGCCATGCTGAGCTTTGCCTTCTTTTCCTTAGCACGAGCATTTTGAAACCAGACCTGAACAACTCTCTTTGGAAGTCCAATGTCATTGCCAAGTACCTCACACTCCAGCATGGTTGGAGTCCTATAATCATTGAAGCAGGACTTGAGCACCTTAAGCTGAAGATTAGTCATCTGTGTTCGGAAGCGCTTTTGACCAGGTCTGTCTCCACTATCAATGCTTCTGCTTCCAGAGGCCCCTGGACTGGGTGAACAAGGGTCGGCCAGACTAGATGTTTCACTGTAGTCTATTATATTTTCATTTTCAAAGTCTTTTGTGTAGAAACTTGTTGCAGGGCTCACCAGTCCTGAGGACATCTGTTCATCATTCTCAATGGAGAAGACTGCGCCCCCAGATTTAGAGAGAAAATCTCCACTATTATGGCTGTGCTTTGCATCAGCACTGTCATTGTCAACGTTTGCCTCATCACCTGTGGTAGTGTCAGTGATGGCTGTATTCACAGAAGAACAATCATCATTATCAAGTTTATTTTGATCAAAGTTTGTGTTAACTGAGGAAATGGTTGGGCTTTCAAACTCCTCTGCTCCCTCAACCTTAATAGATGTTGGGCTCAGGAGAGCTCTGGGGGACAAGTCCATGCTTTTGCTCACAGGTGACAGCGATGAACTTTGCGCATCATTGTTAGACTGGGCAAGATGAGCATAGCTGGAGATATCCAAAGGATCCATTTTCAACTGCATGGCCTCCTGTTCAGATAGCAGACCAGAAAGCGCTAGGTTGTAACCAGCACGTTTAGCCTCATGCCAGTGGCGTGAGCGAATATGGGCCTCGAGGGCAGTTTTAGCTTTGAATAGTGCTCGACAAAATGGGCAGCGGCGGTGAGCTTGAGCCGGCCCAACAGCCCGAAACTGACCTTTTCTTTCTCTGGCTCTTGTGTTTTGGAACCATACCTGTACCACTCGTTTTTTAAGCCCCACTTCATGGGCAATGTGGTCAAGCATTTTACGAGTAGGATTGGAGTCAAGCAAATATTTCTGGTACAGAATCTCTAGTTGCTCTGGTGTAATAGTGGTTCGGAGGCGCTTGTCTCGTTGCGGTTCCTCTCCACTATTCATGCTGTCACTTTCTCCTGGACTAGTTCCTGCCTTTTCCTCCAATTTCCTCTTCAGGGAGTTCATAGTGGATGTGGGTGTTGATGGGGAGGTGGCAGAATTGCTGGACATTTGGGGTATTGCTCCTGCAAGGAGCTGGCTAGCAAGCAGAGGATTGCTAGGATCAAACAACATGAAAGACATGTCCATTGGGCGATCCAAAAACTGAGGATGAATGAACTGATTTTGGACACTCAGGAAATGCAGTTGCTGGTGTTCCTGCCAGTGTTCAAATGAAGGGAATGCAAGTTTGCACTGTTCACACTGGTACGGGATCATTTGCTGGGCCAACTGCTGCTGTGAGGCAGAGGTTAAATGAGCATTAAGGGCCATGTGGGAACTCTGGGAGGTCTGACTTGTATGTGAAATGGAGGGACCACTATGCTGTTGCTGTTGGGAGAGGGAAGGTGAAGAAAGCTTTGAATTCTTTGAGACTGTATGTGTCTTCTCCTCTCTTTGTGGTCTCTGCTGTGGAGTCTCAGATGGATGAATGGTTTCCTGTTTCAAAGATGTTTGCTCTCTTTGGCCCAATGATGTTTCTGGAGAGTGTTTTGATTTTTCATCAAAATAGTTTAATGTGTGAGCTGGTGTAGGCTCTTCCTTTTCAGATGATGTGATCTGAGAAAATGCAGAGGATGAAGGAGGAAGAGGGCAGAGGCTTGAGGATGAGGGAATTGGTGTTTGACCTGATGACCCAGAGAGAGTATAGTATTCATGAGAGAGATCCACAGAGTCCTCATTTAGACTGTCATACTGACCGTCTTCCTCCTCGTCTTTGTAACAGAGCTTCTTTTGGTGTTTAATTAGGTCAAATATGCGCTGGAAAACCAGGCTGCACTTCTTGCATTGATAGTTTAAGTTGGTAGTACGAATGTATCGGTCATTGGATAACTCGCGTCGGTCACCTTCTTTCCCTCCTTCTCCCTGGTTCTCATAATTTTTACGGGCTTTCTGTCTAGCATTTTGGAACCAGACAACAATGACTCGAGTTGGAAGGCTCAGAAGATTGGACAACTGCTCAAATTCATCATCTTTAGGATAAGCATTAGCATCAAAGAAATCTTGCAGCACCCTCAGCTGGTAGTCTGTGAACCTTGTCCTTGAGGACCTCTTATTTCCAAATGATTCCTGCTTTTGAGGCTCAGGGGAGGGTGGCTTTGAATCAATTTTGGTTTCTTCAAGAGTTGTAATAGGAGGGTTGTTAAAATTATAAGGTGAGTCTTTGTTGCGTTGTCGCTCTTTAAATAGTGTATTGCGGAACCAGTGCTTGATGACTTTCTGGGGGAGTCCTGATTTATCTGCCATTTCCTTAATTTGTTCCTCGTTGGGAGAGTTGTTGATGTCGAAATACTGGCGGAGCACCCTTAGCTGGTCATCTGTGATACGGGTGCGGGGTCTCTTATTCTGTTGCTGCAACATGGCGGGGGTAAGCTGCTGTTGGTAGAGCTGGGCCAGATCAGTGGCCAGACTGGGCTCCACAGCTGGAAGTTGGGCAGGAATCTGAGAAGGTAATGACTGGAGTGACATGGGCTGCATCATAAGTGGAGAGAAGAGAGGCAGATCCATCGGCATTGTAATTTGGGCCAGTGTAACTGGAGGCTGAGGAGTTGGAGCAGTTGGTGGTGTCAGGTTAGGAGCAGAAACGGGTATATTTGGTGTTGGTGCTCTCTGAGGAGGTGGAGGTGGGGGTGGGGGTGGAGGTGGTGGAGGAGGTGCAGTAGCTTCGGGTGTCTGAGGTCTCAGTGGGTACAGCTTGTCATATTGTTCCCTGTACTCTTTGGCAAATCTCTCTAGGAATCTGAACGGAAAGAAAGCCTGGTGGATATGCTCCTGATGACTCTTGAGAATCAATATGTTGGAAAAGAGCTTACCACAAGACTCACACTCCAGTTTCTCTAATCCTTCAATGGGGTCAACTACTCTGGTGATACCAGCTGGCCCACTGCATCCTGACAGAGATCCTGTAGGCTTTCTTTGTGCTTTTTGCTTGTTCTCATTGTACTGAATTACTAACTCGAAGCCAAAATTCTCCAGTAGGGCTTTGGTGGCATTCCCTCTGGCATCTGAGGCAATCCTTGGAGGAGGAAATCCAGAGTCATGGTTCACATTTACAACAGCTTGAGGAGGATCTTTCTTATCTTTGGTCTTGTCTGACACATCTTTTGGAACATGATCCTCAGCTTTATCACTTATTTCTTTATCCTTTGGCAGCTCTCTTTCTTTCTCAGTGTGAGGAGATGGCTTTGGCTTTTTATCTACAGGGTGAGAAAGGCCACTGTGCTGAAGTAAAGCCATTTGGCTCGATCCTTGGGAGTGGGAATGAGATTGGTGCTGTTGCTGAAGGTGGTGGTGCATAAGCTGTTGTTGTAAGCAGCTCTGCTGGGCTTGCTGGGCAGAGTTTTTCTGTTCTTCCAACAGTGAAGCAGCAGATCCACTCAGGTTCAATGAAGAACTGCTCGGGTTCATCTCTGGATTCAGTTGAAATTCTGCCCCAGGAATGTAAAACGGAAAGAGCAGCTGCTGTTGCTGAAGAGGGAGAAGAGCATCTGCTGTCATAGGGAAGTGCTGGAGAAGAGGGTTAAAAAGCTGGGACTGAAGGAGAGCAGCCTGCTGGAGCTCTTGTTGGAACTGAGCTTGTGCCTGTGCCTGAGCCTGGGCAAACTGCTGCTGCTGTTGCTGGAGCTGCTGCTGATGACCCCTCGAGGCTAGCATATCTGCAAATTTCTTCTTTTTCACTTCGTGATTCTCAGAGGGAGAGGGATGACAGGCTGAGTTTCCCAAATTATCTACATTGTGAGAATGACTTGACAGATGATTACCTCCCATGATGCTCTGTGCTGTCTGAGCTCCAGCTGGAGAGCTGCTGCTGTTGTTGGAGCTGGTAGTTGAGTTAGTGGCTGGGATAGGGCTTGGGGTTGAAGTGCTATTGGAAGTGCTTCCACTTGGGCCACTACTGCTAACAGCACTAGAAGTGCCACCAGCTGCTTCAAGCTTTGCTGCCCTGGCCTTGGTTTGATGAAGAACAGAGCGCATATGAATCTCCAGTGTAGAGCTCTGGCTGTATGCTACATTGCAAGTACTGCACTTGAAGGGTTTATTATCAGGGCTGCTGGTAGGCTCTGGCTGACCGGTGGTAGATTCCTGAAGAGCCCTTTTGACTTTGTGTAAGTGAGACACAGAGTTGTAGTGTACAAGAAGAATATTCTTTTGGGTAAATGACTCTTTGCAGACTGTACACTTGAAAGGACGAGACGGATCTAGAAACTTCTCCATAGTAAAGTTGGGGCCTTTCCTAAATGGCAGGGCTCGTTTGGGTTCAGATCCAGAATCTTCTTGCAAAGATCCAGAGTCACTGCCAGTTGGGCTTTGCTTTTCCTCTGGGTCACTTTCATCTCCCTCTTTCTCATCATCAAGAAGAGCTCCCTGGTCCTCCCCAAGTGAGGGATCACCCATAATCATTAGGTCTCCATTCATCAGTAAACCTCCATAGAGCTGCTGGATGTCAGCTTCACTCAACTCCAAATGACTGGTCTCCAGATGCTTCTTAAGTGCCTGTAGGGTCCTGAAGCTGCGCTGGCATAAACAACACATTGTAGCTGCTCTGATTACATGGTATTGGGAATGCAGCTGAAGTTTCTCTATTGTCTTGAATGCCAAACTACACTGGTTGCAGCGATATTTGTAGACATGACGATCAGAGACAGGCAGTTGGGGCCTTTTATTGTGGACCTCATTGAAGTGCATCTGAAGGGCATTGGAGGATTTAAAGACTTTGTTACAGCCCTTTTTCCAGCAAAGAAAACTGGTGGAATCATCTCTTGCAGGCTGTTGTTCCTCAAGAGGAGACTTGCGAGCTTCAGCAATGTCTGAGGCCAGACAAACTCCTTTTTCAGGCTCAACATCTGCCACCTCTGCAATCAGAAAAATAACACACATTAAAATTCTGACAACAAAAACATATTTGTGTGTTTTTAAAATGTTTGTCCTCAATTGCGCAACATTCTAACCTGTTTGTTTCTTAATCTCATCAGAGTTTGAGTTGACGATGGGCTGAGTTGTGGTTTGAGTATCTTTCTCTGGTCCAGGGACTGGTATGAACATGCTTGCTGGCAGTACTTCTGATGCTGCCACCTGGAAAAAGAAAAACATATTATTTGTTAGGTTAATTATAAGCCTTAAACAATAGCATCTTGATAAACATAGAACATCTAAAATTAATGTAAAAAGGACAAGGCAAGCTTGCACATTTAAAACCAAGAAAATGTCTGCATTGTATACAGTAATCCTTCATTGTAAACAAAAATGTGTAAAATAAAAAGATTCATATGAGGTGGTACAGGTGAGATATGTGCTATAAACATAAACATAATTTGACAAGATAATCATATTATTTGAACTGGACACAAACACATTTACTGTCCCCCTCTTTCACACAGGTGACTTAATTTGCCATCCATGGAATTTGCACTTTGATGACTGAAGGTGTTTTGTCATGCACTGCGATAGTTCTGCAGCTGCAGCCAATTAGTATGATGGGCTGAGTGGTCTACCTTGGCCAGTTGAAAAGCTTGTTAGACAGCCTAATTAAATAAGTCTTCCACCTCATAAAATGTGCTTTTCATTCCAATAGAAAAGCATGGTGCAATGGTGAAATTCTATCATTCAGCCAGGAATTCTGGGTAATGCAACAACTGTCAATTTCTGGGTAATGATCAGCACTCTTAATTTAACATACAGCACTCATTAATATGTTTTCCAGCAAACCAGCATATATTAATCTAAACAATTATGCTAATGATTACTTGAAAACAAAGTCATTAATAAAAAATGCAGATACATTTAAATGTAGGTAGATGGCAAGCAGCATGTTTTTTTAGTCAATTTAATTAGAAAATTTAAAGTAGCAATGAATATTGTTGTGATAAAGGAGCACCAAGGTTTGCTTGGCACTTCAAAGGTTGAAGTTAATCAAGTGTGAATGACAGCTACCTCCCTTCTATCTTTTAAGTGCACATGATTCTCCATGCCTGGCTCTCACTCACTCGCTATCTTTCTCTTTCTCAGAATAATAATAAAAAACAGATTCATTAACAGGATCCTATTTAACAATAATCAGTGACTGAGATTAGAAAGGGTTGGGAGATGAGCCACTGTGTGCTTCACCTTCCTTCAATTAACTCCCCAAACTGAATAATCAAACTCACTCATCATGCATTTCAATATCCCAATCCCACAAATATATCCCCCTTCTCTCTCGATCTCTCTGCATGTATAAACTGTTCATCCCTTGTCTGAGCCCTTGCAAACTCTGTGCCTCAATTCTATGTTTCTTACACCAGATAGCAGCTTTATATCATTATTTTTTTAAACAAAAACTGAACTGTAGATTGCATAAATTCCTTCAAACTTAAATTATAAAATTAGTCAAGCTATTAAAGTAATGTTAACCAAAAATGACTATTTTCCTAGTAAGAGAGATCTAAGCAAACATAGTATCATTACATGGCTGTTTCTGAGATCTGAGAGATGGAACTGTTTTATACTGAATTTAAAATCTAATCACAGCCAGCAGCTTTAACTCAGTGCCATCAAATACAGAATGCCACCCAACCTCACGTCTCTGAGGTTGAAACACAGAAAAATAGTCAGTGAACCAGAGCCTACCATAAACATCTGGTTACTGCAATCAAAATCACACTGGGCAAAATGTAGCCCTTTTTTCTGCTTTTTAGCTTCCTCACCATCACCCACTCTCCTCCTAACTAAACGTGTTAAATGATTGTGACCAGTATGGAGAATTTCAGAAACAAAACATGCCTGTGATTAACATTACAAAGTGGACTGTTTCTAGACAACTGCATCATTAGGCAAAGAGCGCCGAGTGCTGAGAGTATCCCAAGGTCACTTTTAATTTGGACCGTCTAATTGGCAAACATAGTTCCAAATGGCTATCATCTAGCCAGGCTCAGAATTAATGAAGCACAATTATTTTCATTACCCCTATCTTAGACAGACAGAACATTAGACATAGAATGAGGGAGCGAGTGAGGGAGAGCGAGAGAACAGGAAGAAAGAAGAGGTGGGGTTAGTGGAAGAGAGTGCATCTTTATGCAATGTTTGCAAGAAATAAAAGTCACCTGATTCAGAATTCATTAAGCTTGTCTGTCTGACATGAGGAACAGGA
Source organism: Carassius auratus (assembly GCF_003368295.1). Classification (NCBI taxonomy): domain Eukaryota; kingdom Metazoa; phylum Chordata; class Actinopteri; order Cypriniformes; family Cyprinidae; genus Carassius; species Carassius auratus. The sequence goes on along the minus strand of NC_039249.1, from coordinate 29,865,847 downwards.
TGACTCTCGTTACTTGTAAAAAAAGATTCTAGTTTTAATGTGCATTGTATAAGCTCAGTTTCTATCATGCACCGCACTTGTACAGCACTCGGTGTGTTATTACCTCTATAAAAGAAAAAATATTGCTGTCTGGCCTCTACTAATGTGTTCACCATTTGCTTTCGGGCTGGGGGAGTGGAGGTGCCTTCACAGAATTAAGAGTGATTGGCCAAGCAAGCAATTCAAACACCACAGGCAAACTTACACATAATTATTTCACTGCTTAAATTCAGTGCAAGAAAAAAAAAAAAAAAAACACCCATGAAAGCAGGGTAGTCTCAGTAGAAGCCGAAATGGAATAAGGTGAGTATTCTCAGAGGGACCAGGCAGACTAGGCTTCTTGAGGCCTGAGCGCTCTGGGACTAGAGAGGTGGAAATAAGGTAAAGAGATGATGTAAGTATTACTGCTTCTAGCGAGTGCCTGGAATACAAATGACCTTAGTAATCACAAGAGGCTTTTATAATTTTTCCACTAAACCGAGAACATTTCTTCTAAAGTTAAGAATTACAATATTCATCAACTTTCTACAAACCAACTGTTTCTTCTAATCAGTGCTGAAATTAAATATAGAGCAAAAGTCTACTGCTTTGCAGAATTTTTTGCCTGAGAAAAACCCTAGCAATGCGTCTCTTCTAGAGTTTCAGAGATCTCGACAATGTCACGAAATGTGCTCTGATCTGCCAAGATGATGTCTCTGATCAAAAGTGAGATTTTTTTTCACCAGAAACTCAAACATTTGAAACATAACTGAGTTCTCCATTAAGTCCCTTGAGGTAAAAATGAGCAAAAAAACTTTTGGGAATGTAACCTTGTAATAAAACAGGGAAATTATATTGACCATAATAATACCTAACCAGTGTTACTCATAGCCATGTTCATGCGTTTGCCTTGCACAACTCATTTTCTATATACAGGATTGCCAAGGGCCATATCACAATGAGCAGTTTCCTTCGGCAATTTTAATAAAGCCTTAAAATGTCACATTTTCGACAGAAGGAAAGAACCTTCAGTCCACAAAGGCAGAGTGAGCGAGAAACTGTGAGTCATTTGTGAGGTTGATGTCTGACATGATGATTACTACTGAACATGACAGTTAAGGCCATGTTGCATTTGTGTAAAAAGCATATGGCCTTCACACCACACAACAGAAAGGAAGTGAGGTCTCACATAAAAAACAAAAGATCGCAGAGAAAAATTAACTGGGCTTAATAAATATCCATCCACTAGACAGACTGAATGGGAAATATTTAATAAGGTTCTTTTGGCTGTGTAAGTAAATAAACTTGGTTGAATGTCTTGGGTGTTCTTTAAGGGAAACAAATGCATGCATATGAAATGGAAGGTGAAGTCTACTATGATCACTACCCCTAAACACTCTTCTGCAGTAACTTACTGTGGCAATTAGCTTGTCGACGCAGTCTGGTGCCACACTGTGGAGGTGAGTGAGATGGAACTGCAGGTGGACCTTGTTGTTGAGCATGTCCTGGCACAGCGGGCAGCGGAACATGGGCTGCACTGAGTGCTGCGTCATCACGTGCATTCTGAGCCGGTTCAGATCTGTGTTGCTGAACTTGCAGTAGGGGCACTGGTACATCTATACAATAACGAGAAGGTCGAACAAAAAACATTATTTTCTTGAGAAGTGTGGTAAAATCAAGGGCAAAGCAAGGCTCGTCTGTCTCCCACACAGTGAGGAGTGGGCTACTCTGAGAGGTAGACACTTCAAAGAGCTCTCATCTGTCAAATATCATATTGATTTTTCACCTTTTGCACAATTAGCACTGCAAGAGCAGCAGAAAAGATGGAGAAATATAATATTTTTAGAAAAAAAAAAATACATGCATAATTTAAAAAGGCCAGCTACATTCTACTACTCTATATTAAAAAGGGCTGAAAACAACATCCTTGGATATTTTGTTAATTAATGGGTACAGTTAATGAGACCTACATGCCTGGGGATTAGATACGGTCTAACTGAATCTACTTCACAAAAACAGACAGAGAGAATTCTAAATGTTTTGCAGAGGATGTAGATTTTCCTCCATACCTGCTCTCCAGTGCTCTTCTCAGCGGTCCTGGGTCGTTTCGACGAGAGGGGGCTTTCTGCTGCCTCGGACCTTGAAGAAGGCCGCTTGGAGGGGACCGGGGAATCAGTCTGATCCCTCTCCGATTGGTTGGATGCTGTCACAGACACAAGAAGAAGCATACTTGTCAAAACACATCACCAATTTGGCAGTCAGGGCATGCAATCAATCAATAAGCCAGCCTTTACAAAAATGAAACGCAGTAAAACTGTAGTTTTGTCTCATAAAATGATGCTGTACTGCACAATGAAAAAAAATTATCACGGTTAAAATGGCTTTTATGAAGCCTGCTATGCTGAGCTTACTAGTGGAAGCAGACTAAAATGAAGACGTGGTAATAAATTAACTTGCTAATGTTGAAACAAAGCATAGTACGATGCATTTAGTTTGATGATACTCAAACAACACGTGAAAATCTGATATTCATACACTTTTGTGTAAAAGTGAGGTAAACAAATGCTGAGCATTAACATTCATGTAATTCAAATCTGGTGTCATATTACCATGCAATATGCTGTAATATCTTCACTTACAATATTGATCACATGTAAAAAACTGGATGCAGTATTAAAGCAGTTTTTAGTATCAATGTTGCCACACTCACGGCGTAATTAAGAAATTGCAGTCACTTTTTGTTAGGAAGTGAGTTGCATGTCTTTCTAAACTGTAATATATAGGCATTGAACAGGTAACAGCCAGGCCGGCGGATTGCTAAGGCAGGCTGCTCCCCCTCCAAACCAATGTAGTCTTTTAACCGCTCCTCCCATGGCACTTAGAAGATGCAGTGCGCCATGCTTTGACAGCTCGTCTTTTCCTATGTTGGATGTTTAGGACATCAGACATTGGCACAGACATCTAATCAAAACATTAGTTTGCCACAGTGAGCAGCTTTAGGATGCATGCTCTCTCAGATGAAGCCATTTGAAGTGTGGCTTCAGCGAAGGGATTCGCCCAACTTGAAAAGAGTCAAAAATACCACAGGCGGCTTCAAAATGTATCAAGAAGAAAGAGTTCTGTTCTGGTTCCTTTTTCGATTCTTTTTCCTTGTTTATTTGCACTTCTCGTTGGAATACAAAATTACATTCCCTACTTATTTTGAGTTTCATGTTACATTTTGCTATAGTTTTTAAGAAAAGATTCTTCGCAAACTATGTAAGCTGGTTGCTAATATTGAATCTATTGCTATTTGCGTGGCTCATTCATTTCTAAAAAACAAAACTAGCTACCTAGCTAGCTAACTAGAATACATGGATAAAACAAAGTTGAAGAAAGCAAACTAGAGGTGGCAATAGATAGTAATATCAGAGTGCATGATAAAAATAAAAAGCTTGTATAGAAAATAAATCCACTAAGTCATAGAGGGGTCAAGAGAACACACTGTTCACGCTGCTAGGGGAAAGAATTCACAATGAAACTTAAGACGCTCTCTCTCACCAGCCCATAATGAGGCCATAAAGAGTTAAATTTGGCATGATTTGTCCAGTCCAGAAAGGGCAAATTGAGAGCAGGGGATTGTGGGGGTCAGTTTAAACTGGGCTGACGATGTTTCTTGGGCAGACATTAAAATGTCAGGTCCAATCAGGGCAGGGCAGCTGAGCACTGGCTTTAGTGGGGGGCCCTACTTGGGGGAACGCTGCCTGCTGTGGCTCCTAGAAACTCCCCCAATCAGCCAGTGCTGCCCTATTAGGTCCAGTCATAGCCAATCCCATTAGACACATCCACCAATAAACAAAGCAAATGTTAAACAAAGGAACCTCCCATTTGTTGCCATTAACCTCTACTCTCCATCTGGGCACTTCCTCTTTACTGCACTGCTCTTGGCTGTCCCTGTGCCAGTCCCTTGACTTTTCTTAGCCCATGTATCATCTGCCTGCCAAATTATTATTAGTTTTTTTTTTCTTTTTTTTTTCAGGTGCCTCGAAGGTTCTTGGATCAATATACTTGGTAACCCAAATTTTCCACCAAAAACAGCTGTAGTTATTTTTAATACAATAAAACAGTGGAAACATGGTATTAACCACCATTCTCGCCAAACACATACTGCTAATGTTATTTAAAACGTAAGCTATACATTTAACAAAAACTGCAGTAGCTGTGGTATTTTGGTGGTTACCATGGAAAATTAATTTTGTTAGGGAGGTCAGGATAGAGAGTATACTGTGAGTAGGCAAAGTAGTTTAAAACACAGAATACTTTAGCTAATGCTAATACATGTAAATAAACCAAAAAAAACAATTGCCTGTGACTCCAAGTATGATTGAGAAAGGGCTAAGTACACTATTTGAGCATTACTTGTAATATTTTTCATTGTAAATTCTGTCTAATAGACAATTGCAAATGAATAACATGAGGTCAGGGGAGCAGCTGCCTGCCGGAGGCCTGCAGCACGTGTGGAGGGGAGGGTGGCCCGCTGCCTCTGGGCACAGCCGCACCTCGTCACGCCCAGTTAGGACTCCATAAATCTGATCAATTGTTTGCTTTTAAAAAGCCCCAAAAACCCACTTCTGCCACCAAACCCCCGTGACTAAAGCCCAGCTACCGTATCCTGTTTTCTGTTGTCAAGAGACGGAGGGAGAAAGCGGGGAAAAAACATCATCACAGTGCACGCTGGAACAAAATGGAGACCAATAAACTGGGACTTGTTGGCATGAGCAATGTGTGTGTGTTCGGCACGGTTGGGTGGCCACAGGAACATGCCTCAACATCTGAGCAGGTCAGATCCATTATTAGAGACCATGACCAGAACCTGAGGGCTGGGGTTTCTCTTTCTCTCCCCGGTCTCTGCTCATGAACCTAGCTTTGTGTGTCAGGCTCTGGTATGTTCACTGTGTACTAGTGGTGGACCAATATGGGTTTTTGAAGGCCAAATCATTAGAGCAGGCTATTGTGTATTTAATAAAATAAAAAAAATGTAAAAAAGCATACATACTGTGGGATTAAAAATTTAAGGATCTGTCTTAGATCTACAATCGAAAGACAAAGGCAGTGATACATTGTAGTTTATATGCATTTAGGGGGCAGTGCTTACAATGGAGGCAAAGCACCTGGGTAAAGACCTTAAAGCATAGAGTTTCAAACTGTTATCATACAAATTTCGAAATGATCATAAACAGTCTTTAAATGGCCAAATATTAGCCCACACAAATAATCTCAAAATTGCAAAATATCAACCTAATGTGTATTTATAACATAACTAATATTCAGTATATTTCTCAAATTGATTTTTCCCTCACGGAAACATTATTTATTTTAATTTTTTTCTGGAGGTATTTTCTTGTTTTTACAGCCACGTGGTTTTTAACAGGCAGGAGTGGGAACTATTTTAGCCTGCCTGTGTGCAATTCTCGCCCCCTGTGCCTTTTTTCAAAACCATCCTAATGTAGTATCTGTAAATCTGACCTCAATTCTACCATTCACCAGCAGACCGCGCTTGCAGCAAAACCCACAGAGACAGCGACAACGCCCCAACTTTCATTTGACATCACAAAAGCCAAAGGAGAAGCAGTGAAAAGAGTCTTAAAAGTCAATTAGGTGATTATTTATTCATGGGCCTTTTCCGTAAGCAGGAGGTCTTTGTTCTGGATTGTCCCGTAAGTGAATTGGACTTTGGCACCTTCTCTCAACCCCTGGAGCTGAGAAGCATTTCCCAGTCAGCCAGAGAAGGCTGTCAGTGCTGAGTGCTAAGCCTCTAAATCAAAGATGTAAAGCACCGCAGAAGTATAAGGTTGACACAAGCATGACAGCAGTAACGCAACGCAAGTCCTGCGTCACTGAAAATGTCCACAAATGTAAGCACAGCTGCCATCATATCATTACCCAGGTGTCCTTAGGAAGTCATCTCCAATGAGACTAACTGGACACTAAAAGTGGGCGGACAGGGAAGGAGCAGAAAAATGATTTCTCCTGGCATATGGAGTGCAGCATGTGCATTTGCAAAAACCTAACAGAGTTCTGGAGATGAGCTCCCAGGAAGGCACTGGAAATGCAAAGTGGTCTTTACCTTATCCAGCACACCTCACCACTTTGCAACAAAAGCATCAACATTTGGTGGTTTATGATGGTTAGATCAGTTTGGTCCAAAGGTGATCAACAAGCATGGTCCTTCAGGGTAACTAGCTGATTAGGCTAGTTAAGAAGCATGGACAACAGCATCTCATGCTTCTCTTTTCATGGGTTCATATCTATTTCTCCGTTCTCTCGTTTGTCCTGCTTTTGTCCCTAGACCTTCTCTCTCCGCTCCTCATGACAGTTCTCCTTCCAGTCCATTAATACGATGAAGCGGTCCAACTCCCCAGTGTTTTAAGTCATTCACTTTTACCAAGGCTAACAATGACTGAATATTATCTTTTTCTGCTCATTCCCTCCCCCCTTTCATCCCTCTTCTTTTTAATCTGCAGGCCGCGTCGGTGCCCTGAGCAACAAAGGGCTATATTCCATTTCACCTCATATTTCTCAGGTAATTACTCTGCATCAATTAATTTCAAATAAAGAAAATTACAACCAAAGCCTAACGCCAACGCCACTCCATATTGCGGCTTATCATATAACAGTTCCCTTGGTGTATAACCCACTATTAAATGAAAGGACCACCTCCATGGCTCTGCAAAGGAAGTGCCCATGTAACCCCACAGGCGCGACTGCTACAAAGACAAATTTAAAATGAAGAAATTAAAAGGAGATATCAATTAGTGGATGTGTTATTAATCTTCTGATAGCTAGGCGGGAGCTAACGCTGCAATCACCTTTAGAGGACATATACGCACTGACACACATACATGCAGCCCTCTCTCTCTCAGGACGCCGTGCCAATTAGAATACAGGGAGTAAAGCTCATAAACACACTTCTCTGTGAGTGCTGGCTCACAAACAAGGACAATTTATAGCCTATTAGTCCACAAGACAAAAATAATTTTCATTTAAGGGATGACAAGCTTTTAAAGGACACAATATGAATATGCAAACACGTCTGTTTTTTTTTAAAAACGGCTTTGATTGATGCTTCTTTTCGGAGAGAGGGTCTTAGGAAGAACTTCAGTGACATGCTTTTCAGATTGTTTCACTACGCGGTAAATTCATGTTAAGACGCCGTCCGGATGATGCAATAAATATGGCATCATAAAAATCATGACATTTTTCATTCGTATATATACCATTTCTTCACTGTTATTCACGCAGTCAGCTGACAAGCTTGACAGCTACGGTTGTATTTCCTACGATTATAACATGCCGCGGTTAGAGCTCCTGCCTATACACAACAACTCCTGTAAAATCTATTGATGGACATCAAGGCCATGAAATAATGCTGGAGATGGAAACAGATCTGCTTGTAATAAACTTCCTCTGCATCCATCCAGGGGGTGCTAATGTTCACCTTGCAGTCGGAGGACAATTATTTAGCCGTCCTTCTCAATGCTGTCTCTCCTGACTTGTTCAAAAGAGACCCATCAGATGAGCCACGGCTTGACTACGGCTAGGTTCTAACACGCTCAACCTGAGAGTCATCTGCGAAGCAGGTTTCAACACTCGGTGTTCGCATGACTAGGATGAGAGGAAAAACTAATGAGAGGCCCTAATAACAGCCCGCGCAGACAGGGTGACTCAAATCCGCTCGGATGCGTGCCTTGAAATAACAGGTTAGCCAGGAGTCCAGCGGCTCACCGTTGACGCATTCTCAGACAATCTCCAGCCAAAACAAGAGCGCCTCTGTTTACTAAAAGCATTCCAGCTCTTCCCAGGCAGAGTTCAGAAAGCCTCTCGTCTCACGCCGCTCTGGCCGTCAATCATGAAAGCGAGTTCTAAACACGATTAGAAAAAGAATATAAAAGAGCTTCCATTAAAGCAGCACCAGTATGTTAGATCAGAACACCGCCAGGTTTCACTCTTCCACCCCCGTCACTCCTTCCTCCCCTCTCCACCTCTCCTCAGACATCAAACAGCACCCTAGACCTGGCTTCCTAATGCACGCTATTTTTAACTAAGCGTTCCTAATAAGCTGCTGGGAAGCCTGTAAATTTTTCATATGCAAGCACATCTTTCCTTTGTGAAAACACAGAAACACACTTATTTGGTGATTAGCAACTGACAGGGGGAGGAAAGGAATTGAATATTCTTGTATGGAATCGCATGCCTTTCAGATAAAGACGCAGGGCTCCTAATGCGCAGAGTCGTCTTCTTCGGCACCACAGGTAACAGCTGAATTATTAATCAAGCAGCTCATTTTAATGCTTTTTAAAGTGCTTTATTTTGATGTGTTAAAATATACTTTTAGCCATTTTCAGGCAAGCGATGCATATCATTATTTCTCCCCATCAAAGCCGAGTGGCACTCGCACAAAGTGCACAAACAACTCAGCCTCATTTAAAATGAAAGTTGAAAAAAAAAAAATCAAAAGTCGTTTTAAAAGATTTGCCTTCAAATGCTTCAGTGAACCTTTTTTTTTTTTTTTTTTTTTTTTTGCTGTAGTTTGGGGATTTAAAAAATAATGATCGTAATAATAAAATGTGGAACATGCAAAAGACTAAAATTGCTATCATGAAGAAATAAAGTTGCATCCTGAGGTACAGCTGGAGTGAAAACACTTGTTCCAGACAGGTGCATGCGGTGACTGCTTCCTCCTAGCAATCAAACGGCACCGATTGAACTCCACATGAACAGAACTTCAAATGCGAGATGGTGAGCAAGAATGAACACCGAACATTCAGACCGGCGCGCACCTGTCGAAGGACATGACTAATGTTTAACGTCCAAACCACACATGCATGCAAGTGTACTGATGTGTTTCCCAACCGTTTTTTTTTTTTTTTTTTTTTTTTTTTATACAGCCAACTGGTAAATATACTTTCATTGTGACCAAACTATAAGTGCTTTCCTATTAAACCATATTACACTATATATCATTTGCCAATATTATTATTCAAGTAAAAATCAACAGGGTAGTAGTCAGGTAGTACATGTATTCTTCTAAATCTGGCATCCAAACAAATGTATTATTATTATTATTAATATTATTATTATAAAAACATTATTACTATTATTGCTATTTTGATTCCTTAAAAGAACAAAAGAAAGGATTCAGGATTCAATTTAATGATTTATTAATTAAATATATATATAAGGTTTTCAAAATGATCACCCTCTGCACTATTTCATGTATGGGTTTGGAACTATTTTGTACGAAATCTTTGATTTCCGAAAAACACATTAGAGGTAGTATTGGTTGGGGTTTACAGTTCAATTTGAATTAAATAAGATTTTTCCTATTCATATTTTATCAATTGTATTCCTTTTTTGGTTACACGTTGCGATAAGTTTTAATTTGTTAAAATTAGTCAACTAGTATTAGTGAACTAACAATGAAAAATAGTTCTAAAAAGTATGATGTTAGTCAATAATAAACACCTGCATTTTTAATAACTAACATAAACAAAGATTAATAAATACTGTAATGAATGTATTACTTATTGATAGTTTTAGTTAGTGCATTAAGTAATTTTAGTTAACATTAAGAAATGAGACCTAATGGGAAGAGTTAGCGCCATTTAAAAATGGTACATATCCTGCACATGTTCAAATGACTGTAGTAACAAACCAGCTCGAAATGCAGCAAGTGCTGTAGGCCCTCACAGCTTTCCAAAAACATCAGCGGCACAGCAACACACCACTGATCTCCACTTACACCTCCACAGGCCTCTCTCTCCTCTGCACTCCAATCCACTCCAACACCCCGAGCAGCACCAATCCCCCCCCCTAACTCTTAAACCACACCTCTCTATGAAACCTGACACCTGCACCTGCCACAACCGCCCCCAACCCCACCTGCAAAATACTCCTATCTGATAGCATTCTTCAGAGGTGTGTGTGTGTGTGAGGCAGAGAACACGGTCACATGTGTTTAGACACATGGCCGCGCTGTAACTCTGTAAGCAGGCCCTGACTTGTGTTTTTGTCACTTAACCAGATTCGCCGTAATCAGGGATAATTTTTCCTGGGAATTCCAAATAAACATTAAAATTAAGCTCGATTCTTGGAAATATTTGAGCTCCTTTAAAGTACACGGACATATTTGACACAAACATCACCTTATTTAATAAGCCACAACACTGGAGCTGTGAAATATCAAGATTTCTCTGTGTCTATGTGTAAAAGGAACCCCTAAAATCTTACAGCCCCTGTTTCATTGGACCCCCTGTACAGTGAATTGGAAAGATAGGGCTTACCTGTCCCTTTGGTGAGCTCCCTCTCCCCCCCACTCTCTCTGTCTTTGGTTTGGTCCTCCTGATCTGTGGTGGTCTCACTGGCAGCCTCCACATCCTCACTCAGCTCTCCTGAAGGGGGAGGAGAGGATGGGATATGTAAATCAGCACTCCATCAGAATTGGTGGAAGCACTTAAAGGGACGGCAGCGTTTTTTTCTATAGGAGCGCACAACAATTGCATTCTCTGACAAGCATTTACAAGGTTACCAGACAAAGCCGCATCTTTCTCCTACCACACGTGCTGGACCATATAATTAAAAAAAAAAAAAAAAAAAAAAAAAAAAAAAAAATTATATATATATATATATATATATAGTTTTTTGCAATTATATTTTATATGTATATGTATATAGAAAACTATATTAATACATATGAGTGTATTTTTTTTTTTTCTTTTATATAGAAATCAAATACGCACATATATTTATACAATTTTCTATATACTTACACACTATTATATATACACACATGCACACACTTGCATTTTTCTGTAATAATATATTTGTGCCTCCAGAATGCATTTGCAAATTACCAAATTACACATTTGATCCTTTTAAGCACATGCTTATTTTAATAATGTCTTATATTTTTGATGGCATCATTTTATAGAGATTTCTTTTAAAACCAGCCTCGACTCCACAGTTATAATTCTTCATTTATGCAGGACCATGACACAAATATCTTTATGACTTCCTCTGTTTAATATGAACATAAAGCTGCAGCAAACCACACACATGTGGTAGAGACATACACACATTTTCCACAGCGGCTCCGAGCATGCAGACAGGAAAAATAATTGTTCGAGTTTCACAGAGAGAGAGGAGAGTTTCTGCGCGTCGCTCTCTCTAGTACCTCTCCCAATGTTCATAATTACAGTCCCTTGCTGCAGTTTGCTGCTGGGCCGCTCAACAATATCGGGCTAAGTTCATTTTTAAAACCCAAGGTAATGCAGAGCAAAAAAAAAATAAAAAAAAACATAAATATTTAAAACTCAGCTCGCTATTCATTTTATTTTGCCAAGTCAAATGCAGAAATCCCCTGTAACCATCTTAAAAGCCCCATTCTCAATATATTAGGCCATTTAAAGGCAGTGAACCCCCAACAATGGATCTCCAATAATGCCATGTGTAAGTAACAGACAGAAGAAGCTGAAAAACAGATAATAAAATGGGCATCAATCCTTTTTATTCCCACCTCGTGCCCCCCCGAGCACCCCGTTTCTCGGGCCGAGCTTGTTTAAAAGTACCGTGGCTAGCACACACAAACATTGATTTTGCAACAGTAAAGTCCGTGGCAGTCAATAAGCCTTATCAGTTATTACACAAGTCAGCTAATTCTCAGCAAATGTACTTAAATGTTCTTTTGAAAATGCCTCCCCATGCACTCTCCACTCTATCAGGTGGGTTATTGACGTATCGACAGGACAACAATGACCGCTGAAATATCCTGTTCAAATATTCATCTGCACGCTCAAAGATCTCTATTCCATGACAATATTCTGAACCCTTAACTTAAAACAGCTTTTATTGTCCAATAACGTTCCAGCCACTTTAGAAGGCCGCCTGGGACGCGACTTGAATCCGGACCAGCCGCTTCCAAAAGCCGCCCCGTGATCCATTAAAGTTTATTCTCATCAGTGTTCGGTTTCTAGAACTGTTAAAGCACAACCTCAATCCATCATTCCTCAAAAACAATTTTTTGGTCTCTGCATGAACATGGAGCGGCGTATTTAATAAACGCCTCCGCCATAACTCTCTCACTGCGAGTAATACATCAACATCTCTAAACATTTCCATCTTCTTGACTTAATGTGCTACAAGAAACCATTGAGTGTGTGTGAGCGTGTGTGTGTGTGTGTATCTAGAGCAGTTAAAGCCATTTACATCTGATGGACTTGTGTGGATTGCCATGTGTAATTCTGCATTTTGTTGCACTGTTTTAATTATTGATGCACCGAGAGGAAACACGACTGGGGCAGACCGTTTGCCGAAACCTACAATTGCTGTGGTTTCCGCTGTGGCATTCTGGGAGAAAGTAATTACACAAGAAAACACTGGTATACAGAGTCTTCTGTACACTGCAAGGTTATAAAACTACATGCGCTACAAGAGTTGTTTTTCAGCGTAACGGCAATAACACGTCAGATGAACAAATGCAAAAACAGGCAAATTATTCAATAATAATGCAGGTTTGAACGAGGAGGTAGATAAACAGAACTGTTGTTAATTTAATCTCAGCCTCATTTTTTATGTTTTGTTTCTAAAAGCAACCACAAAAGCTTCACAAAGCAAAAAAAACTGTGATTTGATCAGGGCTTTGTGCATTGGCACCTGTGTTGGGTGTAGATGAAACACCTAGCCCTTGATCTTAGTATAGATTATGCACTTAGGCCATATTACCCAGGGCCCACACTGCTTCTGTGTTTAAATGACGGCACGTAAAAATTGAATAACTGGCTATATATACACATACAACATTTCATTCTTTCACAAATGTGCCTGTTTCTGTTATGTTCCCCAGGCAACGAGCAATTTCCGTTCTCCATAACCCAACAGCATTGGGCTGAGAAATAGGCTGGAGAGGCAAAAGAAAAAAAATGAAAGCAACATGCACTGCAGTCTAGATAAATCCACCTTCGCCAGGCTGGGAATTACTATATGATATGGAGTCAGAAGCAGCCAGATTACAAAATAATCCCCAGGTAGATTTTACACCTCTGGAAGAGCCGCCAGTGTGTCTAATTCCTGCTCTTGCACACTTCCTTCTCTTAATGGAGAGTCGCTTCGCGCAACAGCTGCCACCCCGAAATCATCTCTTACCCTTTTCTCATCAACATCTCGCTCCTCGACTGTACACCCTACCCCTCCAGTGGTACGCAGATAGGTAGACATTTAATTCCACCCATGGCCGTGTGTCTAAGAGGCAAATGAATGTGCCTATTCCTCATCTCCGCCACCATCGCAGTACACAATGATTAAACCCGGGCCAGCCATAATTAATGAAAGGTCACAAGTGGCCTTAAGAGGTGGCTGCAAATGAAAGAACCCACCCAAATGTAGTCATATATCTGGCCTGGAAATAGATTAAGAGGAAGCACTGGCAGCAATGGCGAGAGGCCATTTGCTAACCCAAATCCTAAAAATGTAAAGGACAATACCCTGAAGGTTAGGCTTTCTAATTAATCATCCTCATTAACCCGTCCTCGTACAGTGATATTAAACTTTTGCCTTAATCTAATCACGCCAACCGAATAAGCCCACCACAGCGCCTAAAATTACAATGCATTTCTGTTCTCAGAGGAAGTGAAATCCCACAACATTTCAACAAGCCAGACAAGGAGGGATACAGAAAACGGACTTTCTTTTTGTATGTGCAGACGGGGAAACGCGTGTGAGAAAACTGCAGATGAAACAACAGTACCAGTGTGCAGTATCTCACACTGACCTATAGGTGTCACCCTATACAAGCAAGGAAGAAAAATTGTCAACACACACACACACACACACACACACACACACACACAGAGAAGATGAAGGCAGAGAGAGGTTAGAAAGGCACAGACAAATATATACAGTACACGGACAGAGAAATATGTGGAGATGACAAAAGCAGATGCTAGACAGGAAGTCCGCACCAAGCGATGAGACTCAGAAGACTGCGCGATTACCTTCAGATGAGGCCGAGCTGCCTTCCCCCGTTTCCCCAGAAGAGCAGTGATTACACACATACTAATCATACTGACAGGCACAAACCGCCAAATAAATAATACATGGTAACCACTGCTCTATCCAGTCTCTCCTATCCAGACCAAAGGGCCGGTAAACGTGTTCATAACAAAAACCGAGCATCTTGGTCGACAGAAATCAGCCTGGCGCTCTCAAAAACACATTGAGGAACCATACCTGAGAAGCTCTCGGGATCCTCTGTAGGTTTAGCATTGGCTCTGGCCTGTCTCGCCTCACCCATCCTCCAGCCAGAGCGCAGTGGAGCGGTGTGAGTCGGTCTCTCTGTGAGCGGCTGATCTTTCTCATTACTCTCATTAGGATTACCGAAGCACGGGTTATCATTTTAACCAGGTGTCACAGCACACATCACTGTAAATCTGTGGGGCCACATTTTCCCCTATTCTCCCCCCCCCCATCTACCTCCTTCTCCCCCTCTTTTTGCCCCACAACAGACAGCTTCCTTGTCTTTAACGCTGCACTGTTGGATAAAAAAGCAATCTTATTTCACACCTCAGAGACTCTATCTCTCCCTTGCTTGTCCGGGTTTTTATTTTTTTTATTTTTGCGAGATCCCCTTCTGGCCCCCCGCCATCCGCTCCCGCACCCCTTCCCTATATCAAAGCTGTCCTGACTTTGGAGTGCGTGGTGTAAAATGAAAGTGACAGAAGGGTTCGGCGGGACAATGGGACATAGGCTCCATGCTGGGGGCTTTCACGCTTTGTCCGCTCCTCATATCAGCACTTTTCCGGCCTTGTCCATGCCCCTCCCACCCAAAACAGGACCCCCTCTAAACCACAACACACAAAACAACACTGCCTTCATTTCCAGACCAGTTGAAATCTGTAGACACCATCACTGGATAGGCAAAAACCCTCCTGCCTCTGTCCACCAAATGCACTATAATGTGTGAGGAATAATTGATGATGGACTGCTGAATTTTTACAAAAATGTCTATACAAGGTGTATAATTTTCAGGTTTTTATCCTTAAATGCTCTCGATTTGATACACTTCTGAAGAATCATGTTTAAAACATTTTAAGACAAGTTTACTACACTTGGAAAAATGATGATCCCAAAGCTGGTTTTGCAGAAGTGCCATAAAATAACTATTTTTGGTTCCACGAAGAACTTAAAAAAAAAAATTCTTAGTGTGAAGAACATTCAATAATCTAAAAAAAAGTTTTTCCACTATAAGGAAACTTTGTTTCAATTTAAAGGTTCTATAGATGTTAAAAGTTTCTTCGTGGAACCAGAAATGCAAATAAAATTCCTAGCTCAAAAAGAAAGTTGCGGAGTGAACGTGAAACTGTAAAGCAGTTTATACAACAACTTTTTCAGCCAAAAAAAAACATTTTGGGGAATGAAAATGCATATTTTAGAAAATGGTTTTCAAAGTGCCTGTTTTTGAAAGCGCCACTGTTATTGTTTCTCTGTAAACACCCAAAACGGGAATTTTGGAAAACAGTGACGTCATGCACGTGCGTAGTAAATATAAGGCATGTAGACATGCACAGTACAGTTCTATTTTAAAGGCAAGCGCGAACAAACATACATAACAATCGTGGCGTACATGGTACTTGTTGTTGCTGCTTAAGAGTTTGTTTACGCTTCTTCAGCAAAGTGTGGATTTACTTCAATAATTTTACAACCAACAGCGGAGACGCATCATATACAACATATAATCATCAATTCCCTACAGGTAGGCTACTGGTAACAGCACCAACTACTGGCCTGGCATATGTAATACAATGTTTTTGCCCATTTTCGCGGATATGTATAAATGCCAATCGTTTGGAAACGTTGTCGTGTATATATATATATATATATATATATATAGGGATTTTTTTTTTTTGATTACATCGTTATTTTTTAAACGTTGCCTAAAAATGATAGGTTATTGTTAGGTTATAGAAAACTAAACAACACCTTGAAATGTCTGTCAACCAACCAGAATCAAGAATAAACTCCAAGTAAACACTCAAAAATACCTTCGAGTCACAGTCACTTCATTACTCTACATTATTTTGCTGTGGGAAAACATAACCATATAATCATAAAACAATTTCCTAACAAAATATTTAAGCTATTCTCCAAAACTGCTTCTGAAGCAAAACCCACTCAAAACAATGCACGCTGGGTAAACCCCTCCATCACACATAAACACAGAGCGTGAGTCAGGCAAACGTCAGCGAGACCGACATAGTGCACATGGTGACCACACTCCCAAACAACAGCAACACCCTCCCTCTCACGCACACCCCAAAACACCAGGACAAGCTCGTCTTTTTCTCTCTCACATACTCTCAAACAAACACACACACACTCACCTCCAGCACCAAAAAAGAAAAGCTAAGTACCTCTTTGGTTTTAAGGGCCGTGGCTCTGTATCGGAGCAGGGTTGAGTTATGTGCTAGATTCCTGACCTGCCTTCCAGAAGCCATGGCGTTCGCTCAGCACTGGCCCTGTCGTGACCCCCAAATCTAAATGTGAATGAATACTTTGTGTCTCCATGGGGCTGTGCGCCAGAGGGGGGAGGCGCAGGAGGAGGAGGATGAAGAGGAGGAGGGTGGGCAAGCTAACAGCTAGCAAACTTTAAACAGCGAGTTGATCACAAACAGAAGGAAAAGCTCACACTGCCTCAGAACAAGAGCTTTGTGCCACCCCTCCCCCGTCTTTCTCCGTCTCGCACCCGGCTCTCCATACACCCTCCGAGTCGACCCCACACGCCCTCTGCGCAACACTTCATTTGATCCCCCAAGCCTTTCAAAATCACTGGCCATTTCGGTTGATGGCTCACCTACTGACGCGATCTGCGGCGGAAGGAGACGGCTAATCAGGGGAAATCGAATTTACACCGCCACTGTCAAATCCTCCTCTTCTAAACAGACATCATTTGGTTTCAATACCTGATGTGACATCGCATCACAAGCATGACATTTCCAATAGCTTCTGATCTGCGCCTGTCATCATAAGGAAGCAACTTGAAAGTGACACCACTCGAACAAAATTACAGTGAAATATGTAAATAAACAGAAGGCAGGTTTACCATTAGGGGCTGTTCGTACAGGACAAACGTCTGGATTTTGTCCAAGCTTTTTTTTTTATTGCTTCTCTGTGTACATGTGCCAGTTGAACACCAATCCAGTACTAATCTCTATGCACTTTTATAGAGTTCATTTTGACATGGTTTATTGCTGGTTAAGAACTTAAAAAAAAAAAAAAATTGATTCAGACTGAAACGCTTATTAATTATTTAGATAATTTTTTGTGCAGGTTTGACCAATTCATTTAAATAACTTAAAAGAAAGATTCACTCCGTTCACTTACCTATTGCTTTATAATATAATATAATATAATATAATATAATATAATATAATATAACAATGAACAATGACAAAAAAACAAACAAAACAAAAAAACTTCTACAGCATGTATTAATCTTATTCAATGCTAATTTCAACATCTACTACATTATTAAAATCAAAATCTTTATCTGTTAGTATTAATTACCGGACATGAGCTAACATGAACAAACAATGCATTAACAAACATTAACTAATCAGACCTTACTGTAAAGTGTTACCATATTAACATTATACATTTGTATGACTTTTCTTTTTCAATTACAAATTTACTTTTTTTTTTTTGGGGGGGGGGGGGGGGGGGGGGGTGACTGATAAAATACAATCAAACATTAATACTTTTTACAAAATCAAAAAACTATGCGATTTCAGGTTATAATATCCTTGTGGGGACATTAGGAGCCATTAGGCAGTGTTTGACAGGGGTCTCTCAAACACAAAACACATTAATAGCCGAGTAGTGCGCTGTGCTTTTTTCTGCCCTGCACTCTGTGAGGTTGAAAGGGCCGTGTGGACGTTGCTCTCTTGCGCCTGCAGACATTTTGCTGCACAAAGGAGAGGACGAGCTGTCAGAGTGTCCCTCAACGGCCACAGCGCACACTACTGGCCTACTGCTCTCGTTCTAACATAACATACATTTTCCCTCTTTATCTTTCTCTCATACTACACTGCTTTCTGTTATTTTGAGATGAGAGGAGAAGGAGGAGGAAAGTCAAGAAGGGCAATCACATACAGTCTGATATATTCACCAGTGGCTCGGAAAATGTGATGGTACAGCTGTGACAGCCGAGCGGATACCCCCCTCCTATTAAGGGCAGGGGCTCAATGGCGCTCTGAATATGTATAACCCGGAAAAAAAGGTATTGATTTTTCATTTGGTAAAAAGGGGCATAAAAATCATATAACCTGAAACTGTCACAGCTCTTCTGTTCATAGCTCATCTCTCCTCATGTACGGCACTGGCCACAAACTCCATTTAATTATCAGGTGGAGTGTTTGCACAAACACTGTACAATCACATTTGTAATGGGATATTGTGATATTCGACTTGATCGGTCATATTTGATATGGAAATTCATGTTTGAATGTGAACACAGTGCTAATCACAAACAGTGAAAATAACCCCCCCAAATTTTCTCTAACACAATTCAGTTGTCATTATATCACATTTCCCTATTGTGAAAACACAATACACTCAACTGCTTTTCATATTCCATGCAAATGTCCCCTATTAAGGTGGATGCTACGCCTCAACCAACACGTTCTGCTTCCTGCCAGGAAAAGTTTGATTGTGGACGGATGGAGGACGAGCAAGGTTTGTCCAATGTATGTGTAAGCCAGAACCTGTCCATTAACAGCTACTTATCTGTTTACGTCTCTCTTTAGACTGCTCTGCCTGGTACAGTGGGACGTCTGAGAAAGATCTCCGCCTGTCGATATATTGAGCGTAGCATTTGCATATCTTTGTAGTGCATCCATCTGCCTGTGGATCACTCTGTAGAGGTATTAGCTCAGAAAATCAATGGGGTCTGAACGTACGCACGTATGTATGTATGTTGCGCCCACCTTGGTGTGCGGTCGTTACGGCATACGCACGTTGCCGTTCATGGCTCCTGTGTGGATAATGCAACACGAGTCTGTGTGCATCAAAAAACAAACATTAAGAAAACACAAACTCAATCTGGGCGGCATCCCGCCATAGGTGGGCTCCATAGGCATCAAGGCGTTCTACAGCAAACGTGTGTCCTGCAATTGAAGACCCTGGGTAGCACCACCCGCTTGTTTATGTCAGCGGACCAGGAGATAAAGCAGAATTTTTAAGGCTTATGAATACCAGAGGACTTAATCAATTTTATTTAAGAAATATAAGAGCAGGGTTCATATTGATGTGTTTGAGCCCTGGGAATCCACTGCACCCTCGCAGCCGTGAGAGGTATGATTTCAATGCTGTTTTTGCGAAATGCAATGGTGAATCACTTAGTACGCATGCATGCACATGCGTAGTCCCGTGCATAGCGTTTATAAGTAGAGTTATGTTTGGAATAGCTTACTTACATGTCACTTTTATTTTTTTCTGCAGTACTTATGTATTATTTGTAAGGTAGATGGTATGCTAAGTTTTTAGCCATGGAATACCATAGTTGTTATTTGATAAAACATTCAACAGCTCAAACTGAACAGAATACTATATCCTATAACTATACTTGACCATTCATTTTCCATTGAGGTAAATAAACTGAAAGGAATATCCATCATAATTTTTTTTATTTTTACTCCTCCTTGACTATTTACTTAATCAGATGCTCAAGTTGGTTTTTGTACACATTTTTTTTTTTTTACACAGAAAATAATTAATATTGCTATTTTTCCAAAGATATGGCAAGATATGACAATATTGGAATGTATGCTAATTTGGTCACACTTTATTTTAAGGACCAATTCTCGCCAATAACAAACCATTAACTAAGACTTTTGCAATAAACTCATAATTAGCTGCTTTTATTAATAGTTAGTAAAGTAGTTGTTAAATAAGTGCTTTGTAAGCACTAATAAACATCCAATATATTAATAATAGGCATGCTAATAAGAAACTAGTTAATGGTGAGAATTGGTCCGTATACTGATGTGTTACTGCTAATTTATTTGGCCATGAAAGATTCTGGTCAGTTCATACAAAGCAAAATACTGTATCCAATTATCTAACCATTCATTTCCAGTGACACCAATGAACAGGAAACAATGCCCACCTTGACTTACTCCTTCTTGACTAAGTATATAATCAGATATACAAGCTGTTTTTTGTACACTTGGATTAAAAAAAAATGTCATGTGATAACATTGCAGCATTTTTGAAATATAGCAGGCAGTATACTGTGCAGTATGCAGTAAACAGTACACCAGTATTCCAGGCAGAGGCAGCGGTGTGGACACACAGAAAAGCTTCCCCCTGCACACACACACCGGATCGCTGCAGTTCCACCCCCGGTGGCAGCTAATAGCAATCCGCTACAGAAATCCAATCGTTACGTCGTGCAGGCACTTAAAACAAGCTCAGTACCGCCACCAGTTATTGAAAAAAAGGAAATACGGTTCATTCGTCCCACTTTCAGGCCATTTTCTAATACAAATCAAACACTTGCTGCTCCCTTCCTCCATTTGTCTTTCTTTCTGGGCCTCTTTGCATAACCCATCCATTACGTTCACATGAAATATGAAAAGGCAATATCCTCTCTGTGTTTGTACTGAAGCGTAATGCGATTGTGTTGTCATTTATAGGAAATAATCGCAAACCTCTCTTTCATTTTCCAGTTCAAATAACCATGAAAAATTAGCCCGCAATGTCAGGAGGGACAACAAAGGAAAGCGTGCAGACTATCGCTTCACCACTGCGCTTGACATTTCTCCTTAATAGGAAAATGTCTGGTTGTTTCTATCTTTCTTTTTTTCGCTACAAATAAAGCCTTTTCTCTTTCTTAATTAAAAAGTTCTGCACTTTGATCTGGAGAATCTCGCCTTGCTCACTCTCTTTAGTGACAAAGAGGCGTTCAGGTCGACCCAGCGTGAAGTAATTGAACAGGGGGGTCATCCTGAACCCCTGTTATTCACCCTCCGCTGCACACACAATCTCCTTCTGTAGTAGCAACAAGACGGCATCTAATGGCCACCAGCGAGGACCGCTGTCGCCATACTGGGGTATGGATCTCTGCGCCTAGCGTCCTGCAGCCGGGATAAATAATTTAAAAGCCATCAGATGCAACCACCAACCTGGCCTCTGGTCTCAGATCAGCTGATGGTCACATGTAGAGAACCTTTAACAAGCCCAGCAGATCTCAGATCAGCGGTGAACCGCTGCTCTTTTCATGCCGCAAGACGCCCAGACACTGCGGGGCTGCACTGTCTCGAATGTGCCTATTTACAGTGAGAAACAAACTAGTGGTAATTGGATTGCTATCCGTGAAAGCTCCATAATGACGCTTAATAGACATGCATTGTTTTTCTGCAGTAATTATGCACAACATGATCGGCCCCATCTCCATTTTCTGATGTAATTACTATAGATATGTTTATCCGGCTGACAATTAATATTTGCGTGTGTGTGTTTTTTGCATGAGTATATGCCCTAGTATATGTATGCATTCTGACAGCCCAACTAAAACGTTGTACTTCAGAGCTCATGCCAAATGAAAGGAAACGCTCATTTTTTCATAATTAAAGTCGCACTACATTCTCATTACAGGGCTGCAGAGCACATTTTCATCTAGGAAATGATGTGGTGAAAAGTGCAAATGGCAAAATGAAAATTTACAGTGCTTAAGAGAATCTAGGACTCTTTCCGTAACAGACACAATGTGTATGTTAAAAATAGCAAGCTGCGGCAGACAAACATTAGTCTTAAATATTAGACCAGCCTAGGGTCCTTAAAGGGACCATTCATGGAAGGCTTTATTGAAAATACAAAAAATTAAAAATAAAACCAATGAAATATGAAATAAAACAGCAGAATTACAGCAGTATCATTAAACAGACTGCTTTGATTTCAATACACACAGCAGTCAAAATTCATCAAATGTACTGGTGGGCGAAGATCATTTTTGTCACGTCGAGACAAATGAGGTGCCCAAGGAAGCGGAATGCGAACATGACATAATGCTGCTCAAAAGTATCTCTCCTTCCTCTTGTCAGTTTATTTATTTATTATTTCGGTGATTGCAAATTTACATATTTCTAAAGGAGGATTATAGTTTGTGATGCATATAATGAGATTTCCCCTCAAAAAGCTAATGAAAAAAGACTCATCTTATGCAATTAGCTGGGGCTTATTTATTCTCCTCCTGTAATGTATTAATTCGTTATCGCATAATTCGGGCATTATTTATTTATTTGATTATGTGCACACCTTAAAGCCTTAATTACAATGGAAACTAGGGAGGTCGAGGAAGAGAGGGGCGACGCACCAACTCAGCTATCAGTCAATCTAGTTATCCATTTAATCTCCAGAGTATATCCATCCAATCTCTTATCAGCAGCCTCTAATCTCAGTGTAATCAGTTTACCAATTTGCTGTATTGTGACTGGAAAGAACGGACTCGAAAGTATTCTTTGAAAAAGATTTTGAACTGATGACGCCAAAATTTCTGTCTTTTCCATAATTCCCTTTCCTTTCCACTCTCCCCTCGCTCTATCTATCTTTACTTCAGCCCTGATGACAGAAAGAGGCAACAGTTCCACGGTCAGTTTGGTTGTATTCAGCTCCACTAGCGTGGGTCACATATGTCAAGTGAGCACACTTCATTTCTTTTCGATTTTCTCTTGCACACCGTTTACGCTTTTAAGTACAGCCGCATGGCACCCGGGACTTCATTTTAAGTCGAGCCCTGGGACCGTCCGTGCTTTTACAGATATTCACAGTTGTAATTTTCTCCCAGAGTGTCTGTGTTTTGCCTTCCAGCACTCCAGGGCCAGGTCCTCCCACAGCTGAATGTGCAGCCCTTCACCCCTGAATGTACATAATACTCGGCTTCATTCACAACAAGACTTTAGCGAGCCATGAGATTTTGGCTTCTGCTGAAACCTGTCTCGAGTCAGTCTGTACGGACAAGGGCATGCGGTGCGGTGTGAAGTTTGAGCACTGTGTTGTGACGGGCTCTTGGAGAGGGGAACAGAAATTATTACAGTCACTTCTCTTACTCAACAGGCTATCTTTGGCTCAGGGAAAGAGATGGAAAAGACTAGAGATCACACCAATCTTGCTCTAACATGCATCAACTGCCTTAAAATAACAGGGAGTAAAAACACCTTCTTACCCAAAATTATATATATATATATATATATATATATATATATATATATATATATATATATATATATATATATATATATATATATATACTGTCTATATATATATATATATATATATATATATATATATATATATAATCAACAGCTACCTGCTCTTAATGTGTCCTCTACACCAAAATAAATGAATAAAAAAAAAATAATAATAATAATAATAAATACTATAGCAACAGTAAAACTGTCATGTCGTTATAACGAGAAAACAAACTTTCGTTATGTCGAGATAAGGAGAAAAATAAGTCGTTATAACGAGAAAACAAAAAGGAAAAATTATATCATATATTATAAATTGCATGG
This sequence comes from Carassius auratus, assembly GCF_003368295.1. Classification (NCBI taxonomy): domain Eukaryota; kingdom Metazoa; phylum Chordata; class Actinopteri; order Cypriniformes; family Cyprinidae; genus Carassius; species Carassius auratus. The sequence goes on along the minus strand of NC_039249.1, from coordinate 29,842,229 downwards.
CAATTTATAATGCTTGGCCATGCAATTAGTATTACTTTCCAACTTTCAGAGGAAACTGTTTGTCTAATAGTCTCAGAATCAACTCAGCAGCATTTTTTAGAATGAAAGGTTAGCCTCTCGATGCGTGTGTATATGTGTGTGTGTGTATCTGTGTCTTCTTTGTGCTGACTTTGCAGAGCGAGAGAGAGAAAGAGAAAGAGAGAGCCTTCTTGTCACTGGTCTCTCTTGGGCAAGCATGGGATTAACTATTATTCTGCTCCTCTGAGACCACCATTGCCCCTAAATTGGTTCCAAGGTTTTCCACCAATCCCTCTACCAAATTCTGCAATCACCAGCCAGCGCTGCAACTTCCTGCTTTTATTTACAGAGCTCCTGTTATTGCTGTTTTTATTGTTGCTGTTGATGTCGTCCCCGCTGTGGAAGCTTGGAGCGGAAGACTTCTCTCTCTAATTAGCCAGAGGTCTGTCTCATTGAAATGAGGGAGCAGGTAGCTCACATTAATTATTCATCCCACAGGTAAACATTGGGGCGGCCATGCCTGATGAGTGGCCTGAAAAGATGAGCTGGGTGAAGCCACTAACTAATACAGGCCTCTCCCCCGGGGGCTGCCGAGAGGAAAATAAACAGAGTGCATTAGACGCTGAAGAATCCTTTGCACTTTTTTAGTTGAAACAAAACAACACCGCTGCTAATACCTCTAGGAGCAATGAGGTATTAGAACGGGACAGCTGCCTAAGCGCGAGTTTCACGGCGGGCCGACTTAGGCTTAGGCTGCCTCCGCTTTCAAATTAAGCCCAAATTGCACATTCATTCTGTTTCCCTTTATCCAGAACCAGATACAAGCGGAAGCCTCATCCCAGATCCTCTTTTTTTGTGCTTTTTTTTTTCTTTTCCCTTTCAGTCTGAGCTCCAGTAAAAACAGCCTCGCATGGCTCCAGCCAGGACTGGCGGCCTCATGAGAAAGCTGTGATAAGAATTCATTTCTCCCAATTATGTGCTCTTGTCCACTGCTTCAGTTCATCAGTTCAGTGCAGCCAAGTCAATGAAAGGGCTTGTAATGAAGCAATCAGATGCAGCCTGGCTCCCAGGGCCCCGGCCTCGGCTCCAGGCTTCCCAGGCAGGCTTCTCGCGCAGATCGTCTGTGGCTTTATAACAACTGCGAGAGAAAGATCTTCCTTGTAAAAATGGGAGAAGGTCAGTCAGATCTCAGTTCTGGTGTCTCTCAGGTGGTAAAGATAGTGAGTGTCTTCAAAGGGATAGCTCACCCAAAAATAATCTAATTATATAATTAATTACTCACCCTAAAGTTGTTCCAAACCTGTAAGACCTTCATTCATCTTCGGAAAACAAATAAATATATTTTCTGATGTAACATGTACCATGTATTTTAACTATGTCCTTACTACATTTCTGTGCCTTGATCATTGTAGAACCCTTGCTGACAATGGGACGCTCTTGGATTTCATCAGAAATATCTTAATTTTTTGGAGTTCCAAAGATCAATGAAGGTCTTACGGGTTTGGAATGACATGAGGGTGAGTAATTAATGACAATTTTCATTTTTTGGTTGAACTATCCCTTCAAGACAAAGGTCTCGCCAAAAGGTCTGCCTAGTCAGAAGAGCCCTCTGTATGTATTCTGGTTTCTAGCTATGGCTCGGGTCCCTCCTTTTATTATTAACCTTAGAAAACCATTTTAAACTCCACTAGGCAAACATCATTGTCATTTGCAAAAGTAATGGCAAAAAGTTGCGTCTTAGTGGCTAAACTGCACAATGAATTGAAAGCAGGACCAACACCTGTGGCAGTGTGTTGTGTTAGAAAAGAAACTATATCCAGCAAAACTTTCTCTTTCTTCTTTTCACAGCTAACTCTCACCCTCTCCCTCTCTCATTTATTTGCCCTCTCCCCTCTCAACCTCTTCTGCTCTGTCCCCGTCCAACATGTGGAAAGCATTACAGGGAGTCAGGGAGAGGAATGCATGTGTTGAATCATAATCTGGACCTTAAAGTGCTGGATTCTGTTTTCCTTTGTCTCGTAACGCTGTGAATGTTCTACCAAAATTAAAACGAGGCCCGTTTGATCCGTCTCATATCATGCTTTACTCCTCAAAAGGGAGAGGAAGTCAAGGTTACCAAGCTATCACAGATGTACTCATAATTTGCTTTCTGTAGGTTCACGGTTCAACTGCAGGGCAGAAAACAAGGTCAATATGTCCTCCTTAAACAACACTCAGCGCTGTTCAGCTGGGTTTGGGGGCCATGACAAGTTTAACACTTCAAATAAAGCAACAAAGATAGTCTATTCCTTCGAAGGTCACCATTTGCCATGCATTTTACTTCCGTAATGTGATGCATTTATGAGTAACAGCATACTTAACAAGAAAAAAAAAAGAAAAGTGGTCAAAAAAATAATAAATATTGATCAATTCGCTTTGAAAACATTCCTTCCACTCTAAAATAGAATTATGAGCTAACAAAGACTTGTACTAAATCATGCTGAAATCTTCAGAAAAAAGAACTCTGGCAATGGCATTAAATGCTTGGCCTCAAGAATGGCTGACTCGTCTCTCATTCCTCCTTTTTTCTCTCCATCTGTCCGTAGCAGCCTGTTTAAGGTTTGGAAGCTGAAACCTTGGTTGGATTCCACCTGACAAGAGCGGCTCTACAAGCGCCAGTCATTAACCTCCGGAGCGGGGAGCTGCCATGTGATGTAGTGTGCTCACCCAGCTGCAGAAGGGCCCTATTGATCCTGCGCATACTTGGTGCCTTCCTGGATGTTTATAATCAATATGCAAATGGCCCGCGGCATTGATTCAATATTAATTTTCAATTAGAGTATCCTCCGGGGGTCTGCTAGGGTCAATACACAACCATTCAGAGTGCAGGCTTGAGCAAGTTGCAAGAATTGACATTCCTCCACCACGGAGACACCTTACTTACTGTTTATTTGGTCTGCCCCGCAGTAAGCACCAATTAGGGGTATATGTTTCAGTCTAAGAGATGGATGGAGCACCCGCCTCTCTTGTTCCTACTGTATCCCTCCTGCTCCCTTTCGAATGCTGCTTTTTACTTTTTCAGTCAATCCAGTAGGAAAATCTGATTTCTTAAATATCGGAATTCCTAGACACTGATGAGAATAAACAGAGAGCAAATGGAGATGTCTGCTCGAGTGGTTTGCAACCTTTTTGATTTGAAGGTTCAACACAATATTCAAATTCCTCCATTCATGTACACTAAGATTTTCCAGTATTTCTGCTGTAATTAAGACGAAGCTGCTTTCTGATAAACCGAAGTAAACAACAAGGTTAGTTATAATAATTATATATCCAGGAGTTATGTTCTATAACAACATTTAGTTCTTTATTTTTTTATTATTATATTTGTTATCCTATTTTAAGTCATCTTGGAAAATTGCTGAGGTCCCTAAGTGGGCATCGGCCCCCTGGTTGAGAACTAATGGATTTTATTTGTTTCTTTTTGGCATATTATTTTGACTAATATATATATATATATATATATATATATATATATATATATATATATATATATATATATATATATATATACTTGAAATTGAAACTCAAAAGTAAAAACACTAAGAACTCCATTAGGTCTCTTGAGCCATGAAAGAGTAACCTCAGGGTCTTCTGGGATGTTTACACATCCTAATTCCCTGCATATGCTTTCAGATATATTAGTGAATGTACCATTTCATACTGTAACTTTGTGATCCGCTGGCAGCCTGGCAGAGACCAGGCAAGAGTCCCCACTTCATGTCCCCAGACACTACACAAAACATGCAGATCATAACACGTTTTACACCCCTCGCATAATCTCTCACGCAAAAACAAATACATAATTAAGGATGACCTCCATAATTTATGAAACACAATGAGACATACACACAAGCCGTCGCCGTTCCAGCTCTCACATTCACTTAAAGTGCATAAATTCATTACAAGCCCTTGGGAGGCAGAACCATAATGGCAAATAAAGCAAGATTACCATCATTTCTGTGAGATGTCCTCTCTTTCCAAATTCAGTCTTCTTTCCTGTCCCTTTTAGATTTAAAATGTCCCACCTTATCTACAATATCTATTCCTGTGGTAATAACCTTTTCTTGGATTAAAAGAAGAAAAAGAAGAAAAAAAAACATACTTTTTCTACATCAGTCAAGAAGTGCAGGGGGGAGGGGAGGGAAAAATGTCCTTTGTTAAAATGGTGTAGCCTGATAAGTGAGGTAATGGATTCCAGGCAGGACTGGTCCTGCGCTTCAATGCGAAAACAATAGTATTGATTTATAAGCGTGTTGTGTTTCCTGTACAGACCGGGTGTCTATCAGAGGCCCTTTGATCGAGTGCTCGCGATTGTCACTCTTGTCTACACAACTGCGGTGAAAAAAAAGAAAGAGAGGGGGAAAGAGTGGTTGCTGGAAAAATAGCTCCACAATAGGCAGGTGAGCGATGATGTCATAGGAGAGGAACCAGATTCGCGTTCAGCTCTGTAACGCGTTATCTGTGCGTAAGAAACACACGTCTCTTTTAAACCAGAACGCTGCAAGGTGAACATTTACTAGGACTGATATCAGACTTCAGAAATGTGTCATCACATGACACTGATCATGGGTGTAGTTGTAGGACTTGTTTTAGAAATGCTAACTGTGTGGAAGTGTGTATCAGTTCATGTTATAAAATGTCTACTTTTACCAGTTAATTTTTCATTTTTATGTGGTCATATTTTTAGATGTGCATAGTTTAGACACTGATAAGCTACACAATATCGCGTTCATATAATCGCAGGTGATACATCGCCGGTAATGAATGCGATATTGCATAACTTGTCAGTGAACTAAAGCTCTGTGTAGTGAACGCTGCTCCATACGAAAGCAGGTGATGGAAATTTACAACTAATCACAGAACCGGCTATACTGTCAAGATGCGCCTGAACATTGCATTTGATTATTTGCACATTCCTAATGTATGCCATCTGACACTATTGCTTTCATAATGACACCGCCACAGAACTTTTATAAGGGTGATCTGTGAGTCGGCTGAGAACAGGGCAGCGAGCAATAGGAAAAGAGATAAAATGGACAGGACCTCTTTCGGCTCTTACTAGCAAATGCAGTAGCTGCTCTAATTGGTTTAGGGCTAACATTAATTACCACATTGCTCATTAATGGATGAAGCCTTTATTGGTTCCATTGATCAGCAGGACTTGTTAGCCATCATCCTAAGCAATGGTGGATGTAACAAGCTTACATATTGGCATACCAATTAATGCAATCAATTCCTGCCGAGGAGCTGCCATTCCTCCATCCATGGGCCCGGAACTCACTCCCTCTCATCCCCATCATTCCTTCAGACAGGCCAGACAACAGCCTGATGTCATCCAGGAATTAACCAAGAGATTCCTTTATTTCTGCTTAAGAGGAAGTGCTGGATTGCTTTGCTTAGACAGGAAGCAGAAGTACAGGGAGAGACAGGACACATGTTGTACCAGTGGATATATATAGGTAAATAAAAAGAGCAAGTTGGCAATCCCAGACTAGTGTTATTCCACACGTCAGTCTAATTTAGCTTTAGTTTTAAAAATAGACCTTCACAATCTTTCTGACTGAGGTTTTTTGATTATTATTTAAATTAAAGAGTATCTTAATTAATTAATTATCAGTAAATACATTCAAATTCTGATGATTCATTTTCTGCCACTAGTGTAGTGCTTCTAGAAAACACAGGCAGACATTTGGGCAGACAGACGGCACTAAAAACGGAAATAGCAATGGGAAATTCTAACAACTATTTCAAGACTTGCTGGAATGTTCAGTAGGATTACCTATAACCTTTACAATGTCAAGAGGCACATCTGAGCGAGATCATCCTCACCGCTGTTAAATATGTGCTACATTCAGTCCTGCAGCTGTTCCTTTCCAAACTTCCCTCTTTCTTTTGTCTAATTGAGATCAATGCTGCTTTTTAAGACTCATTGATTAGCAGTTAAAATCTTCTCTCTATCACCGAGGGTTCTACAGGGAATTCAGATGTTAAATATTACAGCAGCATGTTGGACTAAAACACCATGTTCTTGGAGAAAAACAAGGGTAGAGGACAAAGGAAATGCAGCCTATGATAGGCGCACTTGCATCACGACAAAATGGAGGGATTTAATGGCAGGTGTGCAGGGCTTCATTTGCCTAATAACAAATCATTTGGATGTCGAGAACACAGAGCGTTACATCACCTGCACCTTTTCAGGACAAAAGTTTGCCGGTTTTGCCATGGCAATTGCTTGGCTGGCGCATGACACCTCGGAAGTGCAGCTTAAATACCTGAGCTATAAATACCATGTGTCTAAACAATGCAAAAATAATGATCGCAGGACAAAGCTGATTGGCTAATGAAACTCCAAGGGTGCTTATCCCTTTACCAGCGACTATTCTCAGCTGTGAAAACTATCATTAATATATGTCCATAATATGTCCTTCATTTAATTGAGTTCATTTTATAGCCCTCCAAAAATACACACTTATGAACACACTGTATTCATTTCTTGTAATTGTTTTGTAAGTTTCTTCCATTTTCTTCTCATAGCCACTTGAAGTATATGTGGAACACTGGTCAAATGTTGCGCGTCAAATGAGGTTGTCCTGAAAAGACGGGGAATCCAAACTCCCCTAGAGTCCTATTAAAAGTGAGACTCGTTTTGCTGGAGTTCATCTGCCCGAGCGGCTCATTCACTTCTAAATGACTCAACTGGCACATTTCTCCGCACAGCTATGACAGCCCGACCCAGAGCACAGAGTCCCAGAGGCATCTTCCCTATATGCTCCCTTCCCTTTAACTCAGACTACACATATCAGAGACTACAAACAACATTCCTGAAAAGCATATTTTAAACTTGAAAAGGGGCTAGCACAAAGGTTAGTTGCACTCACATGCAGCCAGGCTTCCAGTGACATTTTGACATTAGACAAGGGCACTGACGAAGCCGAGGCGGCTCAGATGTGCACATTAGCAGGAGAAGCGACTGCGAGAGGAAGATCAAGGTCAGAAGAACGAGTGATGCAAAGGGAAAGGCTGGATTCAGACTAGTTTGCCTACGAAAGCATATGCACACAGGCACTTTGGAGGGGCACCCAGTCACTCGCACAATCTGTGTCCTTCAGGCAGCTCCCCCAGACTCCATCCCCTGGGCGACACGTAAGTGGGCTGAGCAATTAACAATTTCATGCTGATTGCCTGAAGCATGCTTTTCTATACCATATAGATAATAGCATGAAGGGCAACACCCCCACCCCCCCTCACAGTCTAGACCCCCCCCCCACCCCTTCCAATCCCTACCCATAATTCCTGACCGCCTCCAATCCTGCAGTCCTGTGTCATGCACCTTCCCCATTCATTGAGTCCTGAGCGTGCTGCCTGCTGGCTTCATTACAGACGCTCTACACTCACACAACACATTTAAGAAAAATATAGAAAGGACTCCCTAAAGAGTAAACAGGTATGATTAGTAAAGGATGTGAAAAAACGGGGGCAAAAAAGATGAGATTCTCAGTCTCCCACTGGCTTTGGGTGATTTGAAAGTCTAATTTGGCCGCAACACAACAGGCGTACAGGTTGTACAAAACATACCGCCTCAGTTCCCGTGATGCACGGAGCACACTCTGTGCGGAGGGGTGGCGACAGACCCATCATCCGCTGCCATTGGAGGCCATTTGGAGGCAGAAACCATGCTAACCGCTGATTCTGATCAACCTCTCTGCAATATCCCACATACGAGATGCACATCAAAGTGTAGCATAGACTACAGGCAGGAAGCTAACTGTGCTCTCAAGGTATTGTCTGGCGGCGGAGTGACAATAAAACGGGTGCATCAAAAATGCATCTTTCCGTGTCCACGAAAACTGTGAGGCTCAGGGGTTTTGAAAACTGTTAACTATGCACACGCATGTCTGGATTGAGTCGTTAAAATGAGCATCAAAATAGAGGTGATTTTCAGAGAGTCGCCCTTAATGTTCAGAGTGACGGGAGTAAATAAGGACGTGGAAAAAGATAAACACTACATTCCAACCCACGCACAGCGGGCACTACTAATGAACACACAAACCCTTTTTCCAGACAGTTCACGTGCCCTAAACACTCATTTCAGTCTAAAATCACTAATGATATTTCTGTGTTAATGACTGCCTGTTTTTAAAGCAGCAGCTGCTCAGCTCATACTGGCAGTTGGAGGATTTATTTATCGATTGTTTAATGTTATGACCAGAAAAGGGAAATTAATGAACTTGAGACACAGATGGAAATCAAAACAGTGCCAGCGAACATTAAATAAACAAACAAAAAAGATTGATTTCTTGCTATTTTGCACTGAATGGACACATTTCCTTCATGGTGTACAGTGTCGACTTGCCCTTCGTTGTTGTTTCTCTTCTCTTCCCAATTAGATCTGCCAGTAAAAGGTAATAGGGAAAATAAATTCAAGAACTGATTAAAATATAATAATAAATGCTTGATTGCATTTTGCACTGATAGAGTGCAAGTCCCTGATCCTCTTCAGTATTCAAATGACTGCATTAGAAACACTCCCAGGAGTGATGAGGGAACAGGGGAAGGAATCGGGAAGAGATGATAGGATGGACCACAAGGAAAAGGTAGTGATGGAAGAGATTCGTTTTAAACAAAAAAGTCACAAGATCTTTCGGTCTGATTTTACACTAGTTCACAATACATCATGTTTGGTCACTGTACCTGTCAAATGGTTGATTACTGTGAGAATAAGGTGCAATTTAGATCAAGACTTCATGCCTCATTCATTCAAAGCATCAGGATATTACTTTGCATCCTCAGGTGATCATGGCTTTGAAAGGAAAGAATTACAAAAGGATCCTGCATTGATGCACGCAAGACACCCCCTCCCGTCTTGTTGCTCGCTGCCTCCCCATTCCACCCCACCACACCATCTAAATTGCAGTCACAACCCCCAGCTCGTAGGGGATGATAATTGCAGACGGCCAATAAATTACTACTGCCTCCACATCAATTATAAGCATCAAGTCTGGCAATGAGGAAAATGAGATCTTGTGACAAATTTCATGAGGCTTGGCTGCCCAGCAGCCTTTCTTAACATGCTACAGATAGCAATCCCTTATCTAGCCTCTGTAATGGGGAGCCACGGATAGAGAGATGGAACAGCAGCCATTTAATTAAAAAGCTGGGTGGTGGTGGTGGTGTGTTGGGGTGGGGGGGTTGTGTAATTCATTGTAAGGGCTCAGGAAGTAGACAAAGGCTTTGTCTCCAATACATATTTTGCTGTGCGTTGCCAGTCATCAGGGACCATGCTTTTGCCGGCGTTCGTTTGATAGCCATTCAGAACCCCCCCCCCCCCCCTTCTCTGTCCATTCCATTTCCCCCCATCCAATCCCTTTACCTCTCCCACCTCCTCCCTTCCACTTTTTTATGCTGTTATTTCCCAGGGGACCACTGAGGTGCTTGCTCCACCAGGGCTGGTGCAACTCATTTGAGAGGGGCATTTTTTTTCTTAGTACGAATGACTGCAGAGAGCAAGCAGACAGACAGTGGCACTGAATGAAATGGCCCCGGCACCTAATTGCATTCCCACCTGGGAAGTGTGGGTGAATGCGGCGGCTTTGGTGGGAGGAAAAGGGAAAGGGACCTGATGAGGATTTATGGAGGACAGGGAAATGGCAAAAGGAATGGACCCTAAATCTTATTCCCCACCGCAATATTCATTGCTGTTGCAATCGGGTGCGCTGATAGAGCGTTGCAAAAACGACCGCTGCGTTCAAATTATAGCTGCACTCTCTACTAATATTTAACATCATTAGAAAATCATTAGAAAACCATCATAAAACCTGGGATTATGACTAGAGCATTAAACACAATGATTATTCAGGGTGTTCCTTTTCCCCGCTTTTGCCTCGGAAATGAGATTTCGCTTTCCACGCCTGTGCAGGAGAAAGTAAGAGTATTTCTCATAATTACTACAACATTTGAAAAACATTGGCCTGCATAAATTACTATAGCATTATATGATTGTTTTTCATTCCCCCAAAGCAAAGTTCTTAAAGATGGGCTTTTCAGAGAATGACAGCTGCGATGCGACATTAATGCAATTTCGCCACGAGTGTAAGAGGGCTAATTCAGAAATTGCCCACTGCCTCCGCTGTTGAATGGCCATTGTCATTAATATGTTGTTTCTCATCGTGTTAAACCGGACGCACAAATGGCCACACGGTGACTTTCCATATATTCCACAGAATTACCTTTCAACAGTAGGGTGATTACGCTATTCGCTGCGCCGCATACAAGTTGCACCATAATGCAGCTTTCTTTCCCTAAAAGATTGCATTTGATGAAAACAAATCTGAAACGACATTATCAGACACAACTTGCATTTCTTCCTTTTAATTGCATGTATTCCGCAGCTATTGCCTTCAAATCATTCGTTTTTGCTACTCACTTTGGCCAAAATCCAGCAGGATATTACCAAACATGTGTGTGTGTATATGGCATTATCAGTGGCAGTAATCAGTCCAGAGGGAGAGGCCTTGTAATGGAGGTTTCCCCAAAGGAGATGAAAGAAGCAGGGCTGAGTGGGTTCACAGGCCTGGGGTCTCTCTCAGCTTCTTAGGCAGGCGGGCTGCTTTTCAAGAGTTTGGTTCACAGAGCTCCCCGCTGAGGAGCAGGCTGATGAAGCTCCTTCCTGCCTTGTCCTGTTGCGCAAAGGTACTGACCCCTTGACCCTACCCTAAAAAGCCCTCCTAGCCAGACTGGGGCAGCCTCACAGCATTTGTTGGGGAGCATATCCATGTCTTTGTGGAATTAATCCGCAGACAGACAATGGACGCACAGCAGTGGCATGGTTTAACGCCCCACGAGCCTATAGTAACAGCCGATGAGTGACTAACCCATAACCTATAAACTAACCCACAGGTCCAGGAAGCTCTGAGTGCATGCGGGTGCATACACAAGTCAATCACAGGACCTGCGTTTTGAACTCGGATCCATTGCCACCTTATGGATTTATGTAAGGTGGACACCTATGGGTGGAAAAGGCCCCTTCCTTTGTACATAGAGGGGGAGCTCGGGGCAGGAAATTCTCTTCAGGCAGAAAAAACAGGAGGTTAAAATAAGAGCAATCCTTGTCAAGGCTTTGAGAGTAATTCAACTGACACTGATGAGAATCAATGCTCCTTTGAATGCATTACTTGGCAGAAACAGGCCTTTTGTCCCTTAAACCCAGCCAGCGAAAAATGATGCCCTTCGAACAATGGGGGGAGAGGTGAAAATATAAAGAGAGAGACAGAGAAAGAGAGCGAGAGAGTGAGAGAGAGAGGTCCTCCCTCTATTCCCTTTCACTGAGCCAAATGGATTCCGAGCACTTATGCATTAATCAATCAATATCTCTCACTGTACATCAACGGCGCAACCAAGTTATGAATGACCTTTCCGACAAAAAAAGGACACTTTAATGTGCACAAGACTACATGTAGCTGAGTAACTTTGGCCCATTTTTTTATCACGCATGATTACACCTGCACAAGGCACGAGGCCATTAATAGTGCACTAAATATGACGAGGTTAGTCATTATTCAATTAGTACAAAAGAAGAGGGCAGGGGGCAAATCTGCGAGAGAGATGGGGGATGTCATTCTTTGGACATCCATCTGTCATTCAATGCTGCCCAGAATGTGCGGACTAACCCAGAATCGTATTCTGCTTCCACTCACTGCGACAATTTTCATATTATTTCAATAGCTTCATATCTTAAGTGTCACATTTGTTTGATTCCTGCTGACTCAGAGTAAAAAGCAGAGTGCTAAGTCACACCACATTTACATGTAACATCTGTAAGAGGATCTCATATGCTTTAAGAGCACTTCTTTTGTAGTGATGTTCAAGAGCTAATTTAAAGATGGCTCCTATCTTCAGATAAAAGACGACTGGAGCAGCTGTCACACTTGAGAGGAATCACTCACAGAGCCGAGTCTGTTTATGATCAAGTACAATGTCATCGTATCATTCGGCTGATCAGTCAGATACAGTTAGGACTCGAAATGACTTGGAGCTCGGCCATTAGGACAAACAAGGTATACAATGCCTTCTTAGGGTTTTCTCTGTCAGACGGATCCACTTGAAAGTGTTTGGGTTGAACTTTTTTTATCTTAAGGAATAATAAAATCAGCAGTTGAGTGCTTTTAATTATCTGCTCATCAGTTATTACTAGTCATAGTCCTTCCCCCTCACGTTGTCTGGATGGGAGTCGAGCAGTTTTAGACTTCTCTTGCGAAATCTCTTGTGGCCAGGAACTTGCTCGGTATTGATGGTGAGAGCGGCACTTAACTCTTTGAGCAATCAAAACTCAATCATTTCTCATTAAAATCCAGAACGGCTGAAATCAGATAACATTTGGGGAGAGACTCTGGCTTCATCCGAGAAATGGATTTCTCTGGGGAAAAAAAAACAACTTTCCCGAAGGTGGGAAATGGTGAACAGACAAAGCCTGAAAGAATTTGCCTTTTTTTTTTAAATGGGTCCAAATATAAAAAAAGGGAGCATATCAGATTTTGACAAGGGGACTTCTGTTTCTCAGCCACCCTTTTCTTGGGGCTCTGTTGGGGCGTGGAGGTGAAGCATGGAGACAGAGTGGAACGGACAGGAGCTGACTGCACATGAAGCTGAGAAAGGAAGAACCCAGGCCAGGAGCACAAATTAATGCTATTGTGAGCTTGCGCACAATAGCGCCTGCGAAGTGACTGCGGAAGACCCTTAAACAAAGGAGACATCGCTCTTTCCTCCCTTCCCAATTAGATTTTTTCACCCATTTTACATTACAAAAAGGGTCTATTTTTGCCTAATTCCTCCCTGCCACTGACACAGGCACCTTAGAAACTAAACCAGGAGCAGATTAGCACCAAGCATAGCGTGATTGTCAGCAACCTGCACGCTTGTTTCGGACACCTATCCCACGGCTCCATCCCAACCATGAACCCTCCCTCTCTCCCAGTAAGCATCTTCAGCTCCACCTTAGTGTGTGTGATAATAATCATTTGAGTCTCTAGGCTGTGCTCAGCGACAAACAGAGGTTTGCTGTATCATTCATCATTCGCTGATGTGTCTGGTTTGTGCTGGTTTAAATGAGTGACACCATGGGAATTGATTTGAAATTGAGGGACTAATATATGTGAAGCGAGCATGTGTGTGTACAGTATGTTTTCTTTAATAGGCACGGGTTGGCTTGCCATCTCAATGGCTGCTCCACAGCATTGGCTCATTAAGGACACAGAGCGGAGTGTTTCTGGTAAGTTCATGCTAATTTCCGTCCCTGTCTGCTCAACCACCCTTCTGAGACACTATTAGTGCCTGTTTGAATATTCAGATAAGCAGGGACCAGAGACACACAAATTAAATCCCTTTATTCTGATTTAAGTCCTACACTGGGCTCCATCTCTAGCCCCTACATATGGGCAACAGTAAAGATGGAGGGCAAATATGGAGAAAGTGAGAGAAAACAAGGCCCTCAAGAATGTTTCTGGCATGCCAACTGCTTGCAAGAGAGTTACGAAACATATGAACATTATAAAACTTAATATCTAGTGATAAAAATCTCCATTTCTAAAGAGCTGCAAAGTTTTTAAGGCCGTATGAGCTGATTGTTAGTCCTTCAGAATGAGAGGAACTCTAAGGAAGTCTTCAAAACAGGTGCGTAGAGTCATTGACCATAGAGAATGAGAGGAGAAAAGAGAGGGCAGCTTTTAATAGCGGCACTCGCTCTAATGCAGTGCCACACAGCTCTAAAGTGGGGCCGGAATTGCGTGTCTTTCTCTCTTGACTGTACGGCACAGCTGAATTGACTCGATACACAGAGCACTCCTGTACGGTGAGTGAGCAGTTAGCATGAAAATTGACCTTTGCTTGCTTTCTGAACTGTGGATTATTCATCTTTAATGCTTTCAATTGGTCAGGGTGGCTTGAGCAGGAACCTTCCAACATATTTTCCTTCTTCCCTTCCCTTCTCTGTCTCTTTAAAACTCATTTCTAACCAAAAAAAAAAAAAAAGAAAAAAAGAAAATGCACTCCAAGACCTCTGCGAATGACCATGCCAAGAATCCCAATGCAATAAAAAGGGCAAAAAAGCTTGTAAACTGCAGCAAGGATTGGAAATCAACAGACAATGATTGCATATGCAGTAAGCGTTTAACAGGCAATGTGTAAAACAAAGAACGAGGGAAATTCAGGCTCAGTAGGGCTATTGTTCCCCTGTCTTTATGTAGGGCTGGTAAAATATGGCTAAAATAAAGGTGCAATCATTGCCAAATGGCCATAAATTGACACCAAGACTTGCAAAAATGGCTTTGATTCTTTTCACGAGAGCTCTGCCTTTGATGTGCCATGGCAGCTATCCTGAATTTTTCCTACTTTATCCAGTCGCAGTCCGACAAGACACAAAGTGCTAGAATAAATACACAAGATTCACTTCGCACTGAACGTCTTTGTCTAAAGATCATCAATCAGTGGGCTCAGACCCATCTGAACGGGCTGCAGCGAGAATGTGTCTGCTAGCAGCTAATAAAACAGAAATGACAGAGTCCAAGCAGACAAAGAGATAGTGTGAAAGCTTGAGACGTCATAAATCTTGCCAGTCAAACTTCAGGAATGTCCCAGTTTGTCAAAAACAAATAGCAGCTTGTCTCCGACCATTGGTCAAAAGGAGCCCTCACATCTGGTCAAACAGACCTCGCGCCCTGTCAGGAATCTGGTCGAATCCATTTCGGACAAAAAAGGCCTTGAAGGGGCATCGTATTGCCCCAGAAGGCCTCTACAGCAGTATACAGACTAATCAGGAGACTTCATCAACAACGCTAACCACATGTTACAGTGCGGCTAATCGATAAGCCCTGTGATGGCATACAGTGTGAGAATTGCTGTTTCTTCCCTGTGAAGTTTTGCAGTGCACATACAAGGAGTGAACATGATGGCATCTTCGTGTAGGAATCCTGCCTCAAAGACCCCTGTCAGAATACACTAATGTCACATTGATCAGCCGTCTTGCCTTCCCTTACTTCCCACCGTCCCCACTTCTGCCGCTCGTTCCTTTTCTCCTCTGGGCTGTGTGTGAATAATCAAGCAAGGGCTGAATCAATGGCTGCCGAGCGACTCCACAGGTAAAGGTTAGCTGGGTGGAATATTGAATTATTCCTGCTTCTCTCATCAGTGCCATCTGCTTGGCTGCCTCTAATTGACAGGTCAGAGGGACAAGATGACTCTCTTCAGTATCTATGTGTGTGTGAGAGCCCGATCTTCGGCGCTCTAGCCGCAAAACAACAGACAGCATGTCTGCGATGAAACGTGCATCTTCCCATCAGTGATGGATTGTTTCATGTGCCAGTTGCCCTGAGAAGCCGCAGCTGGAGAGAGAGAGAGAGAGAGAGAGGGCATTCTGCTGTCAGAGCTGTGTATGTTGAAGACACAGGCCGCTCATCCACAGCCAAAGAGCATGGCTTTTGATCTTTGCTTCCTCTCTAGAGGGGACAAATCTGCTTATTAAAAAAAAGGCAAAAATCTAAAACTTTCACCGTCTCTGACCGATGATGGGAAAACTCCATCTCTCAATCCCTCTGTGTTTTTTATAGCCTGTGGTCACACCAAACTGACGAAACTCTAACTGAGGAAAAAAATAAAATAAATCACCCGTCTCACTGAAGTAGCAGCGTGGCATCAAATGCCAAATCTGAGAGCAGCTAGAAACCCATTGGCTTCAGTCACAAGAGTAACTGACATCCATAACTAAAAGAAAAATCTTCATAACATCTGACATACAAAAGATCACTTCAGAATACTTGAATAATTTATATATATATATATATATATATATATATATATATATATATATATATATATATATATATATATATATATATAATAAATAAGCTTTCCATTGATGTATAGTTTGCTAGGATAGGACAATAATTGGCTGAGATCTGGAATCTGGAATCTTAAAAAAAAAAAAAAAAAAATATATATATATATATATATATATATATATTGAGAAAATCCCAATGCACCAATGCAAAAGACCAATGCACATTACTAATCAAAAATTATGTTTTTATATATTTACAGTAGAAAGTTTAGAAAATATCTTCATGGAACATGATCTTTACTTTGTTGGCTATTGCTATACAAATATACCCATGCTACTTATGACTGGTTTTGTGGTACAGGGTCACATATATTATAATATACGATATGATATGATTAAATTACAGTCCATGGGTGATATTAATGATCTCAAATTGGTCAATAATTTGTATTTAAAAAAGAACATCATATACTGCTCTTTCACTTCTAAAGACTTAGAAACTTAGTAACTTTCTCCATGTCATCTGCTGTTTCTCCTCCAGCCGCACATTTCTGCTTAGCCGCAGTCAGCCTGGACAGATGACTGACAGTTCCTGTCCTCTGCGGTCTCAGTGCCCTGACTGACACAGGACGAGCGTGAGCCTTCAGCCTTCAGCCTGCCACCCGAAACCCTCGCGCCCTGCTCACACTCCCCACCGCAGCCTCCAGGCCCCCGGAATAGAACTCATTAGCACGTTTGGTAAGTACAAATGAGATGACTGCCTCCTGATGGACTGTCTATCTTTTGGATCAGCTTTCAGGGAGAGTGTCTCGTAATGACGGGTGAAGGGGAATGAAATAGGGGGAGAGAAACTAATATTATAATGCTCTCTGTGTTCACTCCGGGCAGTGCACCTCACAACGGCCTGAAATGGAGGGCCCTGAAGTGGGCTTGCTGATAGAGGAGGCCTCTTTCACCCACACGCAGGATCCTACTGTGGGTGTATGAACACCTACATGCGTGTTAATTGGGTGTCTGTGAGCATGTGAGCCTCTATACAATTCAAATGTGCTGCACTTGTACAATTTACACCCTCTTATCATGTCCAGATCGAAATGGAGCAAAGAAACAGGCTCCGTTTTGAACATGCATGCTCTATGTTCACACAGAAACTCACATACTGTACGTACTTCTTCGAAGGCCCTCAATTTGACCCAAGGCCTTCTCACCTCCCTCTTAGGGCAGCCAGTGGTCAGAGCTATCCGGGCTCGGCCAGTGAAACGGTAGAAGAAATCGCCACGCAATCCACTTTGATTCAGACAATCCCAGAATAGCAATACCGCTTCTTGGTCAATTTGCAGTAGCAGGATGAGCCAGGGAAGGAATTTATACAGCAGCTGTCTATAAACCAACCGGCAAAGAAAAGACTTCCTTGTGTGAGCTTGGCGCGGACATATGAGCTCTGCCCAACGTTGCGCTGAGTGGAAAATCCATAAAGCCATCACTTAAGCTTTTTAATAAAAGGGACAGTTTCATTTTAATATTTTTCAAAATGAA
This sequence comes from Carassius auratus, assembly GCF_003368295.1. Taxonomy (NCBI): domain Eukaryota; kingdom Metazoa; phylum Chordata; class Actinopteri; order Cypriniformes; family Cyprinidae; genus Carassius; species Carassius auratus. The sequence continues at coordinate 29,824,810 of NC_039249.1, read as the reverse complement.
AGGTAATGCATTTATGAAATTCGTGGCACGCTCAGCGGACTAAAAACAATTTCCTCTGCTAGGCTGTGCCCTTCAGCTGCGGATTAGGGGACAGACGTCCGAGAGGAGCCGACCTGAGGCCCTCCGTGCCCTTGTCAATCGGATCACTTCCCCTCATCTCTAGCAGCGTCCCAGCAATACCAGACTTTATTAAAAGAAGCCCCAATGATGTCTGTTTCATGAGTTGCCCTGTCTTTGCTCAGATGTACCATGGCATGGTTGGGGCATGGGGGTCGTGGTTAGAGGCTATAATATCCTGTTTCTGGGAAGGTTTACTTTGCATTTTAACAAGCATGTAAAAAGAATAGGACATTCCAGGCCCGGCTGCTGTCTGCAGGGCTATATAGGGCCCCTGGTCCAGACATGAGCCATGCCCTGGACAGCCCTAGCCGGCCTTCACAGTGCCTCTTCCTCTGCGAAATGCACATGCGTTATGTGCTTCATTCAGACATGTGGCCCCAGTCAATAAGAAACAGACACATACAAATGCGCACACACACATCCACACATCTCTTAGTGCAGGGTGCCATTCCAGTCCAGTAGAAATAAAGGGAAGGTCTTTTTAACACCACTTGACTCTCCTCTCACTTGACATTTCCTGTCCGTCGTCCAAGGGCTTTAGTAAGTAAAGCAAAGAGCCCAGCAAACATCCAGCGTTTGCTTTAATAATGTATCAATCTGTGCAAGCAATGTATTTTTGCATAGTAGCTGATACTATTCACGAGGCTGCTGGTGTGTGCAGTAGGTGGAGAGAGATGCAATTCTTGCTGTGATAGGGAGAAACTGGGTCCCTATTTTGTAAAAAATGATACTCTTCCTCATGTCCTGGTCTAGGCAGCGGAAATGCTAATCTAGTTAAAGCTGCGGTAGGTAACTTTTGACGCTCTAGCGGTTAATAAACAGAACTGCTTGCGTCTTGCGGAAGAACATCGTAGCCGGAACTACTTCTCTCTGTTTATGTCTATGAAGAATCACAAAGGTACTGGGTTACTCCGCCGCGGTATCCCCGAAGCAATCTAAAATAGTCTGAATATAAACACTTATTATAGGTGCACCCTAGTGATTCAGGACAAAACAAAACATGGTTTGGAAAATGGATTCATGGTGTACTCGCTTGTTATATACATTTTTCTACATTTTGAACACAAACATAGTTACGGACCGCAGCTCTGATTGGTTGTTTCTTACCGGGAGCGGATGACTTTCTGCAAATGGCAATAGGACACTGGGAGGAGCCAGAGGAGCTTGATTTTTTCACAGATTATCTGTCTCATATTCTACTGTCAGGACATAATGACAGGTTTAACAAATATGTAAAAAATATATATTTACAAAAGTTACCTACTGCAGCTTTAAGGGGCCAGATTCAAGTGTGTTAACAATTTAAAAAAGAAAAGAAAATATACATTTTATATATATTTAGTGTTCCTGTAGCTCAATTGGTAGAGCATTGTGTTAACAAGCGCAAGGTTGGGAGTTAAAAATTGATAGCCTGAATGCACTCAAAGTCGCTTTGGATAAAAGCGTCTGCTAAATGCATAAATTTAATTTAATTTAATATATTATTTATTATAGACATATTATATAAAATTATATTAATAAATTTTTTTGAATATTAATTATTAATAAAAAAACATAATAATAAAATAAATAAATAAATAAATAATAAGCAGTAAGGCTTTTTTTATTCATTCTGATATCAGGACAACTCCATCACCTTGACATTTTGACCTTATGCCTTCAAAAAACACTGTAAATATGTAAAATAATTTTAATTAAAAAATTACAATTAAAACACGCTCATCAGAGAAGAGGTGTGTTCAAGCCATTGTAAGTATGAATTCCATTCTTTATATAAAACTATAATAACAACAAAAATCATGTCATTAACCCTTGGATCGGTCTAGTTTAGATTCTCCAGTGCACTCTCCCAATCCTCTCCCACTTGGGCACTGAGAGGGGAGGGCTGCAGTTGGCACGAGAAGCCAAGCAGGCCGCTGATCCCGTGTCTACAGACAGGGATTTCTTGCAGCATGTCATAGCTCAGCGATCACGGCACTGCCATCTGCAACTGACAAAGATTTACATCAGCAGCTAATCCACAGTGCCAGGGCAATGTGTAGGCGCTCCAAAACAGCTTTCTCTCCTCTCTCCTACAAACATACACAAATCTTCCGGGCTGACTGTAAGCAATGCCACCCAAAGGCCTGTAGCGCCATCAAAAAGCCAACTAACCATCTTTCAATTCCACTTACCACTTTTCTTACTCTCTCTCTTCCCTGTATCTGTCAGTCTGCAATGTTCAAAAAAACTTCAGTCCATTAAGTCTTCTGAAATGAGAGACCCCAATGTGTCATCCAGCTATATGCCCTGGTGAACATCACTCATAAAACCTGTCATCTGCTGCTGTAGTGTGTCTTCCCACACATCAAGCTCAGACACACACACACACACACACACCCGAAGCTGACTGTGTCCATGTAAGCATGTGTGTTGTCTTGGGTGCCTGAGCTTTAAGATTTGGGAAACCATACTTGCAGAGAGCTACTTTGTGTTGTGGCTAGCAAAAGGGTTAAGAATGACAAATGGACATCCAGTGAGAGAATGGCATGCTTGAGCGGCACATTTTTAACGCCGGGGCAGGAATTAAAACAATGCCTGCCTTTTATCCACGCACTGCTCTAATTGGATGGGAACCTCTGCCGCCTTGGCACTCTGTGGGCGAATCAGAGGTCAAAAAATATATATATGTCATAGAAACCCAGACTACACCACCTGCACTTGTGCCCAGACACCACCACCACACAGATTTGTAGTGTATATGTCATATCCGAATATCTTGTATTGTGTTCATTATGGGTGTAATAATGCTTAGCTGGCATGTATACATGGGTAATTGGTTAGTTTAATCAAACCTGAACTTGGTTAGTTCTGAGAGAAAACAATATCATAACACCATATGGATCAGAACTCAAAACAATGCTAATCAATATTTCCACAATCAATTGTTTTCATCAACAGCATCTGCTATGGCACACTTTCTCTGAATTAGTGGTATGGATCTTTTTTAAAAATGATCCTCATTGATATTGTTAACAAATGACCAGAAAATGGAATGTGACAGTTCTACAGAGAGAGACGCAAAATACCGCCCTCAGGGGTGGCTGTGCAGCCTTAATTTGGGATCTATTAAGTGCTGTATCGGCACATTACTGGAAACTCTTAATTCTTAAACTTCCCAACTAATTGTCCGCCAAAGAGTTTTGAGTTTTAGGTTGCAGTCGTACCTCCTAGCTCATGTGAATGCATCTGCATACTACATTCTGAACCCATTGAACATTAGATCAATTGAAATCTAGGGGCCAGACTTACTAACAGCTTGCGCCAGAGCAAGCCATATTTTGCCATTAAAATAGAACTGTCAGGATTTACTAAAGACACACAGTGAAGAATTAGCACTGAAAAGGTGTGTACACGGTTATTTTAGCACATGACCTTATTAAATATGTATTTGTAAGAGTTTCCATTTCAGGCGCAAAATTTATGGGAGGAGACAATTAAAGTGAATCACGCAAAACGATTTAATAACGTTTGCGCTCGTCAAATTACTGGTATTTGCACCATTATTTAACACCCCAAAAAAGCATGTCTTAAAGCAGGTGCTAATTTTTCACTGCTCTTGGTAGATTGTGCTGGTCATTATGGAAACGATCTGCATCTGTGTTCTTTAATGTGCACATTGGTACTAAATCACACACAGAATTTTCCCTTCCCATCTGTGCTTTTATGGAATTGCACTCTAAAGTTATCAGTATCTATTATCATTCTACGTTATCAGTAAAAAAAGTTTTAGTCTACATGATTTGAGGAACAATTTATGCCCATAGCACAAGATGACTTGCATGCTGAAGTTTAATACTTAGGAGCTCGGGATTAAGCAAAACTCCGGGAAGAGTAAATGGGGAGTAGGAAAGTCGAGCTCTGCTTGGGGAAGAAGCCCAGCACCTAACACCAACAGAGCTGCACACCGCACGACAGCAGCCAAGGGAATTGCTGCTTAGTTGACCCAGAAATCTAGGGCCAGCTTTGTTTTAACAAGCAGGGAAGGTTTCTACCACTTTAGCAACTGTGCCTCAACCACAAGAAAGAGACCAGTGCCTCAGAAGAGCTAGTGGGGAGGAAATTAAATATTACACCATTAAGGAATGGTTTCAGTTGGATAAGGGGGGCAGGACATTAAGAAGTGTAGAGGTAGTCTGGGGGAGGGCGGGTTCATAAGTGCTGTGGACAGCGGTGAGGAATTAGCAATATTTCTTACTCGCTGATGAAGAAGTATGTTCATTATCAGCATAATTCGAACAAGATGCCGAAGCAGGGAGTAGGAGAAGGCGAAGAAGGCCGACATTCTTTATTACACACCTCATTTAATTTAACTGACTTTTAAAATATATATATACTTATACATACAAGAGTTGAAAAGAGTCTGTAAACTTTGGCCCCGTTATTTAAAGGGATGGGACTTGTTTTCAAGCTGAGCAGCGTGCCACAGCTTGGTCGACAGGAGCTTGAGTTTGATCTTGCATCCGTAGGGCAATCAATCAGCTGTTCAACGCTCCGACTGCAGCCTGCTCCGTTTGGTAAACAGAGCGTCAAAGGCTATTAGGACAGCGGTTCCTCTCTGAATACCCAGCCTCCCTAACAGAGCACTCTCAGGCCCAATCCTGACGTCACTTAGCAGGTATCAGCTATCAAAGGACAGGGATGCTGGGACCCCTCTCTCTCTCTCTCTCTCGCTCATTCTGTCTGCATAGGAAACAATAGCTGATAATAAGAGGCAGACTGGTTCCCTTTTGAGCTGCTGGTCGATTTACACTCACCTTGTCCTTCATCAGTATTTCCCAGTCAGCACTGGGCTAGACCTCAGCCTTAATCACCTACATATTCTCTCCTGAAGGTACAGAAATTCAATAATATCTAGTCTAGAAAAAGCTAGTAATTAAATACATTAAAAAGCTTGAATGGCCACACAATCAGCCATCATCAAAGAATGCAGCCATTTCTCACTACAAAGAACATCTCATCTGACTAATTCTGGAAGAGTTTGGAAAAGTTGTGCCGCCCGGCAGACATAATGTGTTGTTTGTGAGATGTCGGCTCATTTGACGTCAAGGGGGTAAGACTGGATTGCTGCAACTAGAAAAAAAGATGGCAGAGGGCTGCAAATGTGTATGTGTGTGCGTGTGTCTGCCCACACATCCTTACTGCAAGAGTCATTACCTAACCTCCAACCAGCCTCACAAACAAGGGAATCCATTAACGCACATCAAAGGTTATCCAAGAAAATATATAAATAAATGCTACATCAACCGAAAAAGAGAGAGAGCATGAGCTAGAGAGAGAAAACCAGACTTGTTTGTGAACTCTTTACCTCCACCTACCCAGAAACACACTCTAAATCTCTTGCACCCCCACCCTTTTAACCTAAGTGGGCCTTCCTATTGCCTTTGCATGTTCACTTGTCCGCTGTACTATAGTCATTAACATATTTGGAGTGCAGCGAGCAGAAAGCTTAATTGTCCTTAATTGCTCGGCTAAATATGTTCTCTAATGATTCTCCTCAGATCTGTGACTGGCTTTTGCGCAATTTCCCGGCCGCTGGCTTCATTATCCCTGCCTCCTTGGAACAAAGCGTCTTTAGAGGCTAACTCCCCCCACCATCTTTTGCTCTCTCTCTCTCTCCCCCCAACACTAAGAGCCGGTCGGGCCGCCTGGCTGACGGGAGGGAGGGGAGCAACGCACAATGGAAGTCTTTTGTCAGGGCACAAGAGTCAAAATGATTAGAAAACCAAATCCATGTTGAAACAGTGTGTTAATTGACTGCAGCTCTGTTGTCTTAATGGCAAACTAACGTAAGGCCTGACTGAGGCCTCGGCCCCCGCCTTTTGCTTTTGGTGCCCTCCTCCCCTCGCTGTTCAGAGCCTAATGGAATCTATGATTGTTTGTTTAATGGCAGAACAGCACGGGGACTGTACTCGTATTAATAAACATGCTGTGCCAGATCACCATTGTCCTTAGGATATCCCCTTGCCTTATCAGTCATCAGTGGAGCACGGAGCCATGGCAGTGATGTCATAGACACAGTCGAGTGACTGAAGATGTGCTGTGCTCTTTCATTTAGAAAGATCTCACTAACTCCTGTGCCCCTGATGCAGCATGACCATGTATGAAGAACCAGGTGATTATAAGAAACTGCTCTATTGGTAACCAGATCTGAAACTGCACTAAAATGAACATTGTAGTCTATTTACAATGCAATGTCTATCAATTATCATGTCTGAATTATGAATGGGGTGGGGATTCTCCACTCTCAGTTTCAAAAGAGGGGAATGCCATGAAGTTCAGATGAGCATATTAATTAGTTTTCTTCTACTTCTTACCTGTGTCGGCAGAAGGACATTTGCGAATGGTGAAGATAGCGCTCAAATCCTCCTCTTCCTCTGGCAAGCCCTTCTGCAGGCGTTGCAGCTTCCGCAGGCTTTCGCTGCGCTGGTGCTTCATGGAACGGACGTGTTGGATGAGGTTTAACTTGGCCTTGGTGGAGTAGTTACACAGGACACAGTGGTAGTAGCACGACTCGCCTTCTACAGCATTCTCGTGCTGCTGCAAATGCTGTAAAAAGAGAATGAATAAGAGAGTAAGCATGGGGTTTTTAATGAACGGGATACCTAATACCATTTACAAATGAATAAATCAATTACCAATCAGGACTCTGTTGTCTAACATAAAGTCAACGTCATTCATCAACAGTACATTGGTCTCTGGACCTTAGCGTAAGCATGTGTCTCTGTGTGCTAACAAGATATGGAGGGACGTTGGTGTCCCTGGGGCTGGTGAGCAGACGAGAGGAGCATGTCAGCATCTACAGGAAGAGCATGAGCAGGGACACATGGAGGAAAGTGCATTGATCCCTTTCACTCAAGAGAAGTCTTTCGTCTCTGAAAAGGAAACTCCAAGCATCGGCCTGTTTCACGCATGGGATGTTAAATATTGATCACCAGTGAGTCAAATCCTGCTTCTTTGAGAGCGAGGCAAAGTGAGAGAGATGGAAAGCTCTGACCATATCCAGAAGAGGCTATAGGGATCCTTGGGGGACCAAAGATATGTGCTACGATCCACAAACTCAAAACAAGCCATTGAAGCCAACCACTCTACACACCCAACTGTAACACAACAATCCAGAGCTCAGTCTCTGTTCATTGAGCACACCACACCTACACACTATGGGAATTGAAGATCTATAGATCTGACTGCTAGTCCCTAGTTATCATCTGTGCATGTATAATCAAAGCACTTACTAATACACCTTGACTAACCTTGATTCATGTCTTCTTTCAAGTCATGATTGTTTTATAAGCTTTACGAAAGCAACTTTTGTGCATACTTCCGGTCTTAAACGATGACAATTTCTCGGTTATTTATTCCTCATGGCCATCAGCTCTTTGGTGAATTATGTTTGTGTATGTAGAGTGACAGATTTATAGTGCGATAATACGCACAGCTACTGTTTACATTCGATGTAAGACAAGGGAAACAAATAACCTTTCCTTCTGTGTTCAAGAATGGCATGGTGCATTTTTTTTAACTACAGTATATGACAAAGTTGCATGAAGGTCATTGGTTACTTTAATTCTCAAAACACATAAGATGGTTGGAGCCATGGCCTGCAGCTAGCATTTGAGCTGTTGTGCTTGAAGGGTCATTGTGAGTTAAAAACAACAACAACATCAAAAAAAAAAAAAAAAAGTTTCGTAACATTTCCGATCGCTTCTGCTCATAATTTCCTGTCCTGTAATATCACATACAGTTTAAAAATACCAACTATGATGATGTAATTAAATAGCTGCATCTTTCCTAGGACTTTTTACCTTGCACTTGTTGTTTACCTTTCTTTTGTTATGTGAGTCATGAAAAAGCAACTAAAGTGCACCATGAAGGAGATGATGCAAATCTGAAAAAAAAATCTCTCTCTGTTTTTTTGCCTGACGAAACATGTATTTTCTCTCTTCTGGAGAAACTCTTAATCTCCTGCGCAGACCACCCCCAAACCCTGACAAAGGTCGGGGAAAACAAATTGATTCATTAAGACACGGCTGAGTTGGCTTTGCCCTGCAGCGCAGAGATGAGATGTGTTTCCATCGGCTTCGGATGCACAAAGCCAGAGTAACATTAGATTTTTAACCCAATTAAGGCCACATCAGGTGTTGACAACAGTGAGAGAGGAAAAAAATATTATGTTCCCTGAAATGTTCTCCTTCTCTGGTAATAATTAATTTTCGGGTAACATTGCTATAAGGGATTTTTTTTTTTTTAAGTCAATTGTGGTGTTGGTATCATATGTCACCCTGGTATACCTAAGATGTGCATTAGGGCCACTGACTTCCAGGAATGGGTTTTTGCTTTTTGTGTGTGCCCCTCAGCTCCATGTAATGGAGTTATTAGGTGATCGTAAAAGGCTCTGTCTTTCTCCTCATGCTTTCTCTTGCTCTCCTTCTCTCCCTTTCCTGTTTGAAGTGGGGGTATGATGTCATTTTAGTAGGTGTTGCTGGATGTTTTGGGCTTTTCTTGAGCTGTGCTTCTCCACCTCAACCTCCCTAACACATATACAGTATATCAGAGCTCAGGTACACTGATCTGTCACAGATTTGCTTGCATAAAACACCAAATCGATCCATTGCGTGCTCTGAAATAGCACAGTTTCTTCTTTCTTCACAAGAAAGGATGAGAATATATGAATTGAAATGTATGTCTATACTTCAGCCGTCTTTGTGGAAATAAGTGCAGCGAAAAAGAAGACACCTGAACTAAACTTCAAAGATCTTTCAAAAAAAAAAAAAAAAAAAAAACCTGGGGATTTTTACAGTACCCATAAAAAGGGCAGGATTTACACAGGTGAACCTTAGCTGGCTCAGCCCAGAGAACAGCAATATATCACTTTTTTACCCAAAACTGAAGCCAGTTCACCACACAACTGATGTATACGCTACACCGTTACAATTTTGGTACAATTACTATATTTACTCCAAAGCACCATGGAGCTTCAAAGAATAACATGGTTTGGCCAATATGACATTTCAATGATACTTTATCTAAGGGATATAAGAAGGTTCAAGGCTCTACAACACACCATAAGAGATATTATTCCTAATTTCCATGTAGCAGAGATGCATATATTGCTCTCCAGGACTGACACCAGAGGGCCAAACAAACCCATCCAAGGACCTACGTCTCTTTCTTACAAACACACAGATATTTCCACATGATTCCATCTTAAACATTGACACGAGGGTCCCCTGAGATGCTCTCTACACCTAATCTCCCACCCAACACACACACACACACCCCTGGGTCTGAATGTGAAATATAATAACGCATGAGAGAGTGTTTGTGTGCGGTGTGTCTGTTTCCTATGATCCTGAGATGAAGCTCCATGCTGATAAATCACCTCCAACTGAAGTGCAGGAATTCAGAGGCTTAATGAAAAAGTCATGTTCACTGAGCAGGGAGGGGCCAGTCAGGGTGCTATTGAGAAGTCTCCCCTCCGCAGGGGCCCCAGAACAGCCGCATACAGGCCCCTGGAGCCAGAGAAGGCCACAGAGTCAGCATGGCTTACATACCTACTCAAAATTCATTTAATTGGTTGGAAGTTAATGGCAGACTTACAGGAGAGCACACGAGCTGTGGGGAAGTGCAGTGGAGCGAAACCTGAGTGGGCTGGAGGGAGTAAGTGTGTGTGTGTGTATGTGAGAGAGAGAGAGAGAGAGAGAGAGAGAGAGAGAGAGAGAGAGAGAGAGTGCACATGTGTAAAGCAAGTGCGGCCCATCTTTACCGGACAGGAGTTCTGATTACTCTCTCTCACAAACATATGCACATAACGACCCAAGTGGAGGATGAATCAGTCCCAGTGTACTCGTGTAGGTGAGGAAAAGCAAGGGTGACCCATCGAATCCACCCCGTCGCAACTCAGCGCTGCGTCTCTGCCTGCTTCGCTCCCATCACGCAGAGCTATCACTTTCAACACCTACCTGCTCCTGTGCATAGATCTACTAAAGCATCCACTTATGTGGGCTGAAAAAACACACACCTTTCACACCCATCGCCACTCTAACTGCTAGAGAGCCGAATACAGGGCAGGCACTCATACCTCCACAAATGCCCAGGCCCACAGTGGAATTGTGGTAAAGCGGCTCAAAGTTCCACAACATGCTCTACACAAGTACATGGACACAAATGCAAGCTATTCATATCTGTGTTGGATTCTCAATGTTACTGCAAGAGCTGCTACACAAGGTATTAGTGCAAACTGTCTTCTACAGTAAGTGTTAATTTTTACACACATATTTGTTTTATGATGAAAAAAAAAATCTATTTAGTCTACATTTGATCATGTTGCGTTTATAATTTTTTTGTCAAACCTACTATCAAATGAATATTACTTCTAATTTTAGTCAACAAATTATTATTATTATTTTTTTATGCTTTTTAAAATATAAATGCACACAAAAGTGAACATTTTCATCAGTCAGTTACGAATAGTCAGATCTTTTTACAGTTTGAATTTGAATGCATGCTATTTATCTGACGCTAAACTATTACCATGCCGCATAACTGTCACTACCAACTGTTTTTCGTTAGAGTACTGTGGTTTGTTATGCGTTATATATGTGTAACTGGACTGCATACATACACTGGCCAAGCATGCACGTATGCATTTGTGTAGAGTATTGCTTTTCTGGCCTAAAGCCATACGCAAATGTGCATGTGGTGTGTGTACAGCCACACACACACATAGCCATACAAGACCTCCTTTTGATCCAGCCCCTATTTCTACTATTAAATTTGGCAGTGCTCTTAATACAAAATTAATGCATTAAAACAGATGACTATCCAGTGGCTAAATAGCTATCAATTTCTCCCAGAGCTGACGAATTCCCACTGTGAGTGAGCCAGAGAGTGTCTGAATGTGTATTGCTTTGTAATTATCCCAATGATTCTCGGCACTTAGTGGCGAGGCCTGGTGATTTCCACTCATACTCGCTCACACACATACATACATCTGCTTTTCATGGTGTATCATGGTGGGGACTTTCCATTCACTTCTACTGTTTTAATACTGAGCTAATTAATTTTTTTTAGACCTACCTCGGCCCTCAACACAAACCATTTAGCATTTTCATTATGCATGTTTATTAAGCCATTTTCCAGATGTGGTGGGGGGTCCCCAAAATATAGGTGATTTTAGGATTTACTCTCCTTATGGAAACATTTACTCCCCACAAAACCTGACACACACATGCACACTGTCTGATTCTGATACCAGAGACAGGAAAATTACAGAAACTGAACTAAACCACAATCTAAGCCAAAAAGCTTAACAAACCACTGGCCACACACTTTATGCCAGGTTATATATCCATCGATATCATGATGCTATGGGGTCACACCAGTGCCTTAAGGGCAGCAAACTAAACTGGTTTCATCCGTATGTCATCCTGATGGATACAGTCAAGTGCATTGACACCTTTGTAACCGGCTAATGATGTCACTGGTTAAATAATAGCCAATGAGATCACTGCTCTTGCATCCTGAGAAGAGACAAAGGGATTTGCCTAATGGGCAGAAAAACCCAAGCAGAGATGAGACGGGAAGCTGCACCCTTTCTCATATCTCACCCTCTGTCTATGTATGTGTGTGTGTGTATGTGTATTTGAGTGGGTTTACTTAGCACTACAAAACTGAAGTGATCTGTCCCAGAAAAGTTGGCAAAATCGAATATATATATATATATATATCTGTGTATATATGATATTTCAAGAAAGTAAGAAGTAAAAAGCACGTAGCATTTTAACGCTATGCTGCAGCAGTGAGTGAGTTTGTCATTTGATTTACCTTCTTCACTTCTCTAATTCTCTTTTTTGAATCTCGTTTCTCACTTCGCAACCGTAGTGGAAGGAGTAGCAGAACCGTGACCACAGAAGCTGCGCTGGATGCCAAGTTCAGCGGCTGGTTCAAATTAGCCACTGCGAGCGGCGACATGCCCAGACGCTGTGCTGTGGCTGGAGAGACGGCACGTATCCACCCCTTAAATGCATACCTACCACTTCCTGCACCTCTCTCACTCTCTATGTTTTCAGGATCACTTTGCTATGTACTCTTGGAATAGCCAATCTCCCACTTCCCAGAGGAGCGTTTCATTGCTCAGATGTTGCTCTTTCATAGCTCAGAAGTTAATGGAGTTCTGTGTAATGTTTTATTCAAGAATCAACTTTGATTTTGATGTTTCTCCTAAAAAGGAGAAATAGACACGGACACAAAAGAGGGGAACTGTTGACAATGTGAGAGCATAGGTCTATAATGAAATAAAATGAATTAATGTAGATAGCAAACTTCAGATCATTTGGAAGAATTTGATTAGAAATTGAGATCTTTGATGGCTTTAATTGGGATCGCATTGAAATCTCTGGCTCTTAAATGAAAGGCTTTGCTATCTTGGCCAATCTGAGCACAATTTGTGACATTGTTCTCACACTGACTGAGGAGAAAAGTCAATCTCAATTCAATCTCTGTCTAGGAGATACAACTGAGAACTTAAAGTGATCTTGTTTGGGATTTATCTTTCCTAAACTTTACAAAGTTAACTCAAGTCATGTTCCAGATGTGATATAGTGATTTTAACAAGTTCGGTAAAAATGGCTGTGCTGAATCTGTGATTCAGTTCTCTGACACAGATTAGACCGGTTTGGATGGATTACTGTACATGTGCATTGAGAAAGAATGAGGGTGAATAACTGAGAAATGGGGGTCTTAAAAACAATCCTCTCCAGCAGCTTATACCACCCCAGTGCACTTTAACAGTAAATAAAGCAATACTTATTGAATTCCTTTGGAATAAATAAGCAGCTAGAAAGTAAACAATAGGAACATAATTGTAGAAAGGAGGCAATCAATGCCTGCAGTCATTTAGCTTGTGTTGATTATGCGTACGCTCGTTTGTGTATGTTTCTTTGTGTCTTTGAGTAAAAAGCAATAGCGGTTAGAGGGAGGGTGTAGTGACAAGCAGTTAAATAATACCCTCTCGCATACACCAGCGCAAAACAAGCACAGGGTAATCCTTCCTCCAGTAATGCCCCTGCATTTCCAAACAATGGTTCTCAATCAGCTGATCAATGTGTCCACATAATTCATTGGGTGAATTGGTCTGGGTGAGGAAGGAAGAGAGAGCAAGGGAACTCTATAGAAGAGATTGTGGCGATGGAGATATCAATACCCAGATCGGTGATAATATGGCAGTGGCAATGTCCTTCAAGGCCTTTATGAATAAGAGCAAGAATATACGCATAATCTAATATTTTAAGTCAAAACCAATGCATTTTACTTGTACAATGAGCTGAGCCACATTTTACATTAAGTGACTCAGAGATCAAGCAGGAAATTAAGTTTAATCCAGGGCTGGGTAAAAAAAACAAAAAGAGTTGCAAAACTATATTAATCGCTAGACGTCGCCTTCCACCATGAAGAGCTAATTAACAGCTTAGCCTCCCGTTGTTTTTATGAATGCAGCGTCAAGCCGCATCCAGCCCCGTAGTACAATAACTCTGCCTGCAGGAGGCGACAGCTGTGTGGAGCTCTAGGGGCAACACGCACAGCTGTTCCAACTGTCCCTAGACATCTGCGGCCGCCTGGTGCCATCTGGAAATTTAGGAGGGCAGTTTAGGACCTGTACGGATCCTCCTACCCCTGCAACCTCCAGCACGCTTCCCATAACTAATCCTGCATTTTGGTAAGAGACGGTATTTCTAATTATTAGGATTGGACAGTGAAAGAATTCTGTGCATGTCTCGGGGCATGCAGACAGGAGACAGACACGATCAATCGGGAGACATTCAGAGGTACTTAGACCGTTCAATGAGGCCTTATTTGTTATATTAGCTGAGAACACATGACTTGTTCTGGTGATCTAACAAGAATAGAATTTGTGGAAATAAAAACAGCCTACCTGAAAAAAAAAAAAAAAAAAAAAAATCTCAGTATCTCTTTCACAAAGACAAATACAAAGACACTGCTGGAGATACAGAATGAGTCATCCTGTATTTCTGAGTTCATTGTAGCCACTGTTATAAAAACCTTTTGGACTGAAAATGAGAGGTTGCACATGTTTTTTAGAAGTGGCTGGTTGAATAATGGTTGTACAAGTCAAATAGGGTATCTCTAGGGTATGTATAACACAAAATTAGTCAAAACAACAAACAAACTCTACATCAGCGTACTTCCAGAACACATGTCTACTGCTTCACAGAAGTCAGGGCAAAACTAAAGTATAGAAGGATCCTGAATGATGATCATCAGAGTTAATTATAGTCAAACCCTTACCAATAACCTACAAGTTAGCAAATACCCAACCCAAGTGAACGAACCCTTGTACTAAAAAAAGCCATAGACGTGATGAAAAGGACACTCCACAGTATTAACTCCTCAGGTTTGTATTATCTAGCTTTCACCTCCAGTGTTCCTTGTTAGTCTGCTTGAATATTTCATCACCACATAATTGGTTGATGCTTCAGGCTAGGTTATGAGGCGGTAAGACTTTTTCTAAAATTCACAAAGGCCAGTCTGGAGTCAGCAGCATGGTGTTTTTGAACTGGTCTCCGATGAGGAAATGTTTGAGTTGCCAGGCTCTGCCCCCCTCTCATCTGCCCGGCTTCACCTTCACCCACAGGACCAGCGTAATGAGAGGGCCTGATCGTGGCCCTGTGCCAGAGTAAATATTTAAGCTCAGCTTAAAGGGTCTGGCTTTTATTAGCTGTGTTGGGGCTACAATGGCGCAACAGGCCTTAAGAGTTCTCACCTTCTTAACATGCAAATGAATGAGCGGGGGCGGGCTGGGGGTGGTTACTTTTGGAAGCTTATTTGCATAGCACATACGCATTCTGAGGGCAATGTAGTGGTAACACAAACTTTGAGCACCTCTCCTTTTCTAGTGGCTCTCTCTCTCTGAGTCTAAAGATAAACTTTGTTTGCCTTTACTCGATTGCTTTGACTTCTGCTAACTGCATAAAGAGCAGTAAACTCCCAATAGCCTAGGATAGGGAGTTGTTTTGTACTTGTCGCATTATAGGAGCAAATTAACTTGCTAATTGCTGTCATTAACCTAAACATAAAATGCCTGAATATTGTGAGAAACAAAACATATGGTGTGCAGTCACATTTCTAGCACTGCTCTGAATAAATACTACATTAATTCTTAATATATTATTAGTTTTATTATTAATGTTTCTGTTTAAGTTCTATTTCAAATACACCACATGCTATGCAAATTTATACAAGTATATGATGTGTATACTATAAGGAAGTGTAGTGTGTAAAAAAAACATCAATTAATAAATTTAAATATTACTCCCCTGAAGCAGTGTATATTTTGCCCTTCAGTAAGACATGAATTTGAAACAAGCATTTCTTAAACCCTGGCCTCTAGCCTATGCCCAGAGGATCCTGAGCGCATGTGTTGAAAAGTGGAGCTCTTTGGGAGATAATATCGCTCTTCTTTCTTTTAGCCGAATACAGATGGGTGCTGAAAACATAGCACCGATTTATTAACTTGCAAAGGAAAGAAGGAATACAACTTCACTTTCCATAAAAAAGAAACAAAGTGCTCATTGATCAGTGATCAATAGTGGATCGATAACCTAAGCCCTCATCATTCCAAGTCCAGCATAATTAAAGCTGAGATATTGTCGTTATCACTAAAATCAAAAAAGGTGCAGGTCTAATTCGAGGCAGTTCTGTTGCTTTAGTCTAACTGTAAAGATACTGTACAGGGCCCTCTGAAGGACATGTGAGTCCCGAAATAACTTGCTCACGCCATCAGTCCCTGTGTCATTGTAGAGGTTGTGCCGATGGCTGCCCATTTGGAAGCATTTAATTTCGAGCGCTGCTACTGTGTCAGCACAGCAAAGCTTTGTATCGCTCTTAATGTAAATGGAACATTAGTTATAGGATCACACTAAGCCACCAACGTGACTCCTTTAATGTATTAAATGTTGTGGAAGAGTGCCCTTCTTATGAGATTTGCAGCCAGTTTAGGTATAGCAAAAATAAGAAGCTGTTACTCACTGAAGAGCTGAGGTCCTTAAAATATGGCACAATGGCATTAGCTGGCACCAGATCCAAACCTATTTTGATTTTGGACGTGATTTTGAGTGAGCATGCAAACAGTGTCACAGGTTCATGCTGACAGTGTGTTAACAGGTAGAGACTCCTAGAAAGTGCATAACTAGGCCTGAGCACGGCGCTTACAGAGGCCCTCGCTGGCTTGAGTTTCTGTGTCACTTCACTTTGCACTGCATGTGCGACGAGCGGCTGGAGGCATAAGTGCACTTGGCAATGGCGCTACGAGAGAAGTGTATACTGTTTCTAAACCGCTAGCGTCTCTCGCTCTCGCCTTCATTCTCCCTCCCCTGCATTCTCCACCAAAGTGCCAGGAGCGCCATGCTTGTAAAAGTAACCACAGCTCTTTAAGAGGCTCATGTATTTACAAACGGAGGTATGTCGAAATCAAAGGCATTACCACATGACATAACACATCAAGCAGCCAGCGGATAGAGAATTTATAGGGTGGATTCAAACATGGGTGGTGCGCCCAGGAACTATGCCATTGTTTGATCATGCACAGCCACAAGCAAGTACAACTCACTCACCTATGACAGGTTCCGAGTTCACTGGTTCATTGGCGCCAACCCCCACCTTTCGCTGCCTTGCTCCCAGTCAGGTGGTTACAGGTGCAGAACGCTATTGTTTTCTACTTCCTGCTGTTCCACCACTTGCTGATTTCTCCTCGCATGTTGTCTTTTGAAAGTAAGGCTCTGTCTGCTTATGTAAGTCTAGTACATGAGCTGTTCTCACTCCTCATCCTGCATCTCGTGTGAAGTACAGCGGTTAAATCTGTTGTGCTCCGTCCTGGTTGGATCTAAAGAATCATTCGCTCTCTCTCTTTATCTCCCTCCCCCTCTTTCCCTCTGTTGCTGTTCTGCCTAATCTCACCTCAGTTTTTATTTCGCCGCCTTCATCTGCAGAGGACTAAAAATACATGATAAATGGTACATGATATTTTAAAGTCTCTTATCTGTTCTTACAAGGGAATAATAGGGTAGTTAATCCTGAAGATCTCCCTCAAATTGATTAATCAGCACATACGGACAATCAAATAAATGATTAATATTCACCAGACCTGCGGTTGGACAGTTACCCCCCAAAGCATCAGTAATAATTCAGTAACCCTTCCCAGACCAAAGCCGCGTCTGGCTGCTCAGCGCCAGCTCTCTGATGCGGTGGGAGATCTTTGAAGTTGGTGCATAACAAACTCTCAGTGCGCTATGCGTGGCTCTACCTGTAGATTAGAGCACAACTGCTGGCCAGGCCAGAAAAACACTGCAGTTTGGTGCTAATGGAGCTGAATGCAGACAAAAACATAGCAGCACATCCTCTAATGTGTGCACCATGACGCCCGACAGATGTTCTGCAATTTCTATTAGGCTTTTTGAGACAGCAGGTTTTTTGAAACCAGATTGTCAAGACTGAGGCTAATTTGTCAAAATGATATTGCAAGGAAAGCAAACGGTGAACTGTACGGTTACATTACACGAGACCCTGGAGAGAATCAACATTAAAATCACTTAATATAACCCGAATGTTACAGAAGGGGGTCGTGTAGTCCATATATGTCCAGCTTGCTGTCTACATGTCACCCTGATTTTATATTCGACTCGGACAGATGTCTTCAGACAGCCTGTTTAGCATCGGCTCTCCCTGCGCTTGTACCCAGGGCACATCCTGTCCTGGTGATGGATTCCCTATTTATTCAGCTATTTTTGGACAAAAGAAGGAGATCTCCATAGAGAATGGTTCTCTTTCTCTACCATTACTAAGTTCGCTAACCCTCCCACAGGGGTCAACAAACAGCCCTCCTCCCCAAACCGCCTGCATCTGCCGGCTTGCGCAATTAATGTGTAAGCGGCCCGGGACTGGACACCCCTTGTCCGCCATGACTGCGTTGCACATGCATGCGTCTGCATAAACATATGTTTATGTGTCACAGCTTTACCATGTGGTCTGGCATTAGCAGTCCCATGCTAGAAGTGACCCTTAATTGACTACCCCCACCTTGGCCTTTGTGTAGGTCGCCTGGCTGGCTGGTTGGCTAGAGAAGTACGAACAGCTGTCTGCAGTCCTCTTCTTGGACACACTGTCTCTGGTGTCTGCTCTCCTGCATCCGGACGGGGCTATACATAACATCACACTGCATACTTCGAAACCTGACCACCACCTGCATTCTGCCACTCAACCTGGGCTGATCGACAGGGCTATGCAGTTTCATTAGCACAAAGACACGGTATTAAACTAATCCATGTGTCTCTCGCGCAGTGGCCGGATCCCCATACAGCCCCAGCAGGGGCACCATTAGCCTTTCAGCGAGAGCAGGCCGATCTGAATCACTGCCAATACGTCTGTTGATGTATGGCCTTGAGCTCTAATAGGTATAAGCGTGGTGTGCGGGGCGGCGTTGCGAGAAGCCAGGCTTTTCTATAACCGATACAGTTAACTTTGATCTTGTCTTAGCATGGCCTGTTTATAAATCAGCCATGCAAATATTTATGAGCTGGATGGGAGAAAATGGCTGGTCTGGTTTATATCCCTGGCCTTCTATTTTTCCTTGCTGCCCCATCCCAATCCCCCACTCCTCTTCCCCCCGGCTCATGTGTCAACGAGGACGCCACAGCAGCGGGGTGAGAGAGCACAGGCCCCAGGCCACATCTATCATGACTATGCTGTCTGGCTTTATTGGCTGGTCATGGAGCGTGGGCCAAAGGCACTCCAAGGGAGGGCAGGGGAAATCTTGATATCGAGGAGATAAAGAAGAGCATATCCGAAAAGCTCGCACAAAAAGTTGACAGGTGGGTTCGTTTTTTTTTTTTTTTTTTGCAGTCCTGTATAGCTCAATGTGGGTTTGATCTAAGCAAGGAGAGGTCTGAATCATCTACAGAAAAGCTTGATAAATAACACGAGACGGTGCTCGATAACTATTGCCTTCTTGCTAGCTCCCTGCACACCTATCTGTTTCAGCCTGCAGTGCACACAATGGGATGGCCCGCTTTGGCAGATGCACAGACTTTAATTGCTCCCCCCAGTCCTGACCTCTGCTCCAGATCACCCTCTGATATACAGCATCTCTATTAAGCTGGGAAGTAGGTAAATATTCTCCTAAAGACCCTATGTACTAACGGCACTAGTAAAAATGGAGGGAAAAAAAATCAATCGCCTTTTTTTTCTTTTGTCCTTCGCAAACTCTATTAGTTTTCCTATTTTATCTGATGCCGGGATCCAAAAATGCACAGTGCATGTACAGCTGCCGTCTGCATGATCTTGGTTTGATGCAAATCTTTATACGTCACATGTCTTGTTCCTTGAGAAATGGGTTGCTTTGTTGTATTGCAATTAAAATTGTTTTGGATGGAGTAGCGACATTTGCGGAGAAGGAAAATTATGCTTTTAAAGAATGGATAAAGACAGGCTAGCATTTTTAATAAATAGTCAACAGTCAAATTATTGGGCTCTGACCAGTTTTAAGTTATGTCTTGTTAAGCTTGATGACAACATGCAATGTGGACACAAATACGCAACACTGCATGTATGCTGGAGTGTTTGAGAGTCAAAGTGAGTAAAAGGGGGGCAGTGGTGATGGTAGTGGTGGACTGGCTTGTCGATCGATGCTGTGATTGGCAGTTAATGGCTTTTCCTGTTCTGCCTTCGTAACCTCGCTCTGATGGCTGTTGCTTTTGATCAGAGATGGCAGATTGCATTTGATTTTTGTATATAAAGCCCTGACTTTTTGGAGATGGCTTCATCATGTTAAATCATTTAAAAAGTAAGTTGAATACTGGGAATTCCTTTCTACCCAGGCACAGAGGTGAAGCTTTAGCATCTGAACAAACACTAGACTCCTCAATAAATAGCAAAGCAATGAAACCACTGATTTAAAATTTTCACAATTTAAAAAAAAAACCTTCAAATTTCTTTATACAAATAAAAAAAAAAAAAAAAAAAAACTAAGTACAGGATGTTGTATACTCACCCAGTAATTCAAAATCACTCTCACGGACCTTTTCCTGGACTGTGCCCAGCTGGTGGAATGACCTCCCAATCCCAATTCGTACAGCTGAGTCTTTACTAATTTTCAAGAAACGTCTGAAGACTCATCTTTTTCGCCTGCACTTAACCTACTAACACCAGTACTTTTCATTTTCTTGTCTTTGTTCATTTAATTAAAAAAAAAAAAAAAAAAAAAAAAAAAAAAAAAAAAAAAAAAAAATCCTGGCTATGCGTTCTATACTAGACTAACTGAGACTTGTCATGGCACTTGTATACTGTTGTTGTTCTCCTGTTGACCTGACTGCTTCTATTGTTCTCATTTGTAAGTCGCTTTGGATAAAAGCGTCTGCTAAATGATTAAATGTAAATGTAAATGTAATTCAAAGGGCCTGTCTGTCACATTGTTCTTTAATGAAAGAGCAGCTAGTGAAAACGTTAGAATGGATAGAAATGGAATGATAAGACTTTTTTGTGCTTTTGTGAGAAAAACAAATATTACCTTATATGAGGGCAAGATGAATAATATCTAATGAGATTTTAAATAAGTTGGCTAACACCATACACCATACTTTATTCACCTGATTTCCCATAAACTGCAACTGTTTTTTACAGTTTTGAAAGATTCCTGATGCAAAAAAACAACAAAATGAATGGTATGTTGGATAAGAGAGCACAAACTATATGCCTGATTGAAAGAATTTAAAAGTGGGTCTAGCTATTAAATTATGCACTGGGATGTGGGTAACAAGATCCGTATTAAAAAGTGTTGGGGGTCACCTAAGAGCTCTAAAGAAGGGGAATTTAAAAAAACTAATCAGTGAAAGAAATCTTCTCAGACTAAACACAGAATAAAAATATAGTTCTGTGAGTGTGTGTATGCTTGTGCATGTGTGTGTGTGTGTGTAAAGGAACCCAATGGGACCAGCCAGTGCTGAATTAATACACACATGCCGCTCCCTTTGCAACATCAACAAATATTTAATAAAGCCTGCTTCATATAACTCATTAATATGGCACTCCCTCTCTTCTCTCAGAGCTTAATTTAATAAAACAATAATTTGAATAATAATTTGCATACCAAGATCTTGTAATCTTCTCTAGTGGCAAAAATATAACGTCTCCATGAGACCTCGTTTATTCAGTAGCAAAGACAGGCTTTCTGGTTCAAATTAGCAGAACAAGACCATTCCAACCTAACGAGTATAAATTAAGGAAATTCCTTCGCAGTGACAGAGATAACCCGTTCAAACGAACGATCAAGTCTGCGGCAGCCTAATTTTAGACCTGGTGTTGATTGAATGTGGTGATGCTGTGGGGATGAAGAAAGAGAGAGAGTTTGGTTGATCCTGTGGGGAGTGGGTGGAGGAATGTGGCGGCTGTGTTGAAGACTTCCTCCACTGTCTCTGCGTTCAATCTCTGCGCCCACAATGCCAAGATCTCCACTCCATAAATCAGCAGTGCTGTTTGAAAAATGCTTCATGATACACAAATGTGTGAAACCGCTTAACAACAGAACAAAAGTGTTTCCCCCCACTTTCAGCAGCTGCAGCTAGTAAAATAAGGCACCTCTGAGAGTCCGACCTCAGAATTCACCTCATCAGTGGGATGGGTTTCATAAAGAGAAAGCCTCAAAGAGAATGCTGGGATGCATATCTGTACGTTTGTGTCTTAAACACTAGGTGTCCTGTATGGGCAACCAGAGTTTGAAAGCGGAGAATGCAAGGGCTGTAAACTTGCAGTAAAATTTGACCTTGAAAAAATTTGTGCTACTCCTTCACCGCTCTCTTTCTGGCCCTCTCTTTCTCCGCTATGTCTCGCAACTAACATCTTTTTTTAATTAGTACACAGGTTGAAACGAAAGAAAGAAAGAAAGAAAGAAAGAAAGCATTTGGGGATAATGTACTGAACTACAGTAATTGAGTCACCTACTGATGACTTCACATCCCTGCTTCTTAATACAACAAACCAGCATC
This sequence comes from Carassius auratus, assembly GCF_003368295.1. NCBI lineage: Eukaryota > Metazoa > Chordata > Actinopteri > Cypriniformes > Cyprinidae > Carassius > Carassius auratus. The sequence continues at coordinate 29,802,599 of NC_039249.1, read as the reverse complement.
TCCATATATTACTGTAGAGCCTTTATCCATCATTTCCCACTTTTTTATTTCCTTTCTCTTGGTTTTCCCCCTCTTTACATTCATAAAAGCACATGATGAGAAAACAAGGTGTGAAAAGATTTTTTCCAGAGGGGCCTCAATAAAAACCATATGACACCTCAGGCTGAACTGCTTAATTACAAAGGGATGAAAATCTGTAGTTTGCATCTGGTGAGAACATTGTCCCCATAACACTGATAGATTTACAGCTCCCAGTCCTAACCTTGGACTCAAATGCATGGCAATTAGACCATGCATAAGACGCCTCAATGGATGTCCATCTCAGTGGGGTAAGTCAGGCTTGCCTTTTTTTTTAAAACCCCATGCTGTAGTTTTAGCTCAACTCAAAGTCTGTTATCAAGTAAAGTCCAAAAGTTGGCCCTGTTGAGGATTCTTAACTTGCTAAAACCAGCAAGATTCTCTTTGTCAACTATTCCACAACTGGTTTAACAGCACAGCTGCCACCTGGATCAAAACCACACTGACCAGCTTCAGCTGCTGGTTAACAGCATGGCTACCGATTTGACCATTATCTACAGATCATAAACCAGTCTGGACCAAGCTTGTAATTTCAACAGGGTCTAAATTCAGCCTTCACACAACGAAAGCTCTAGTCCAGCACTAAACTAGCTTACTGTGGAGTGGACCTTGATCACAAGTAAACACTCCTGGGTGTCCAGCAGAAGGAAGATGTGGATTTCCTAATTTCAACTTCTTTGTGAATATTCAGAAGAAAGATATTGTATGAGGGGTGAGTGAAAAACAGTGAGGTCCAAAGCCTCATTTCATGTGTGGATTTATTTGTCCCAAGACTCTCTTCAGCAGCCCAAAGCTAAACACAGTGTGTTTTCCAGCGCTCTGCCTTCCACTAAGCGCCGAGAGCAGCCTTGTGGCCTGGGCCACTCACAGGCCATTAATCTGGTTGCTAAGTCACTGATGTATTGATGCTGGTGAACCAGTAAGCCTGCCTGTTGCTCTCTTTACCACCCACTGTCTTTTTCCCAAACACTCTCTCTTTCTTCTTTAGGCTCAACCAGAGTCTGCCTCAAAGAAAATGTACCTGCCTTGATACAGGGGTCACGTTCTGTGAGAAGGCTCGGCCTTACCCATCCAGGGGCTACACCAAGATTCGAGGCTTTGTTTGAATTAATTTGACTCACATTTGACTAACAAACACATGTAAATGTACAAAAAAAAAAAAAAAAAAAAAACACAATACATCAAGCTGATAACATTAGGCTATTAAAGGTTATTTTTTAAGACTGAGCAAACACTTCTTCTCACTATGCCAGAGAGAAGTTGGAGGTAGAGGAAGGCATTGAGGAGCTTCTGATTAGAGGGGTGTGGGCTGAGATTGTAATATAAATTATACAACTCTAATATATATTACAAGACTGAGGCTGGCACTACTAAGATAAAACATTGATTAAGGTATGTTGTAAAAAGGTACAGTTGCTAAAAATCTGGGCTGGGAATGTAAAAGTCACGAGGTTCAAACCCATGGTGTAATCCATAAACACAAGAAAAGCTGAGACCTATCAACATTGTGCCCTTGAGCAAGCCACTTAACTCCAGGGGGACTGTGTCTGTAGTAAGTGAACTTTTAAATCGCTTCAAAGCATCTACTAAATGTCAAATAACTACATAAAAAAGGAGTCAGGTCAGTCCTGCATGTTTATTGCACGGCAGTGTAATTGCACTCCAAATAACTCATCAATTAAAATAGATTAGCTAGTCAGTGTGATGACTCCTAGCTTTGAAGAACTTTAGTTTTTTGTTGTATCTTTATAACTTCCACTCTTTACCCTTTATAAGGTGTTTTATAAGACAAAGATATTCAGCGTACTAAAAAGAGAATTACAGAAGGAAAGGTTGCAAACATCAAGAGAAAACAAGGGGGAAGAAAGAAGATTTGGCTGGAGAGATGTTTAGCTTTCCAGGCTGGGTGGATTAAAGCTATTTAACCTTAAGAAGCGAGCAGTGGAGAGGGACCACCCACCAGCTTGTGACCCATGCTGGTATGTTTTGTGCATGATGGGTATTTGCTTTGTTTATTAATTTTAAAGAGACAAAGAGTGGAGAAAGACGTGCCAGTGTTTTGAGTGTTTTTTAAGGCGCAACTCAAAATAGTCCACTCCCGATTTCTGAGATTCTGGTCCCCTAGATATGATTTAAGTATCATGGTCAATGCATTTTATTATATTATTGTCTGCCAGGCAAAAACTTTGTCTGACTGCTTAGAAAAGTAACGGAATACCTCTATTCAACAAGCAACACAATTTGTGGTATAAGTTATGTCCGTAGCCAAGATGTTGCCGGAGCAGTTATGTTCCAAAGTTTCAAATACTTAGGGTTTGTTTATATTTCTGCCTATGTCTACACATATCTTACAAACTAGCACGCTCTTGCGCCTTCCTACGTTGGTGTAACATACTCTCTGATCCCTGTGTCCACCCCAGTCCATCATCAGTCTCCAATCCCCTGTTTGTGCTGATCAGGCAGCAGATAATAGGATCAACAGCTTCCTTTAGCAGTGGCAGGAGCATTGCTTAGTTGCTCTTGTCTGGCTGCCCAAAAAGAAAGAGAGGGGGGAGAAATCAAAACAAATAGCTATTACAATACAATAATATCTGCTCCTCAGCCTCTGCACAAAGAGATACATTCTGTTGCAGTCCGTTTTCATATCCCTGCCCCTCTCTCCCAAATTACAGTACAACATATTAAAGCTGTGCATGGCCTACCATGTGTATCTGATTGGCTGCTGGTCCCTCCGTTGAATGCACAAACACACACATACTTAGAGGGGCATATGCATGCGTAATCATCAGCTGCAGCTGTGCGACGGGTCAGTGCCTGGCCTTACTGAGGTGGGGGCTGAAGGAGTTGTGAAATTCCTGCAGACTTCCAGACACAGCTTAAAGCCCGCCCACTACTCTACAAACCAATGTCACACTACACAATGCCCCTCCCACACTAAAGGATAGCTCTCTCAGCAAAACTCGACTTCTTTTCTGGGGAAAAGCCCTCTGTCCCTTGTCTTAAAGGGAGCAGAGCCTCTGTTTGGCTTCTGTGAGGCAGAGTTCAGCACCCTAAGGACAACCTGGTGCTGACATGGATCTACATTATAGAGATCTTATGATAACAAATAAATATGATGTATACTGTACTAATCCAAAAGTGTCTTATAATTACAAACCTGGGCTTCTCTATGTTATATGGACTATATCTTTGACTGGAGGGAGGCAGGATGTCTCAGTAGTGGCTCTGTGAATATGGAATGGGTGCTTTATTAGCGTGGTACTACCGGTAAATCAAAGCTCAGCCCTTCCTGGAACAGTAGCAAACCTTTTTTCCCCACTGAGCACTATTACTGAACAATCACAGGCCAGCCATGATAATTAGCAGAGTATCTCCATCTAAACGAGCGCCTCTCTCTCTCTCTCCCTCTCTCTATCGCTCTCAGACCCTCTCCGTCTCTTCTCTAACTGATGTCTGGAGGGACTTATGGAGTTTGGGTGTGGCGCTCTCTCTGGCATAGAGGTTGAGCTTCACTGTCCACAGATGAAAGATATAACCACGAGCCGTACCAATAGTGGTAAAATACTCCCTTGCGACGTTAACTCGAAATTACTCTGCAATTTTATTTGATAATAAAAAACAAACACAATCTTGCTGGAGCCAGGGCATTCTCAGTCTATTTGTTTTTGATGATTGGAGTCTGTTGTTATGGCGAGGATAAGTCATGATAAAAATCATAATTATTAATGGAGGGGGTCTGCATCATTGATCAGGATTCTGTTGTAAAAGGTGGTACGATATCTGAGAAGCCTGTTAATACCTTTCAGTACAGCCGCTACAGCTAATCCCCTTCTACGCATTACTGTCTGTTTTGTTTTACTGTGTTTTTTCTTTGTTTTCTCCAGAGTGTAGACATTTTCCTTCCTCACGCCCCAGCTGATTCGGTTGGATTGCACTGGAGGGAAAAAATAAGTAGAGAGTCCAAAATCCAGACGCTTTGCGCTGGATCCGCGCTTGGAGCGCAGTCAAAGCACTGTTAGCATAGCTGAGACACATCAACATGTGCTACGGGGTTCTGTTTGCAGGAGTTTTGGGCAGTAGTGAACAGATGACAGAATGTGTGAGCATGTGTGTATTTGTACATGTATGGGGAGTGTAAATGTGTGCAGCACACAGTTTGTATAGTTTGTGTGTTTAATGGAGCGAGACCAGTACACTGGTGCTGGTGGTGTGGGGGTGAATGTTATGAGGCCTTTCTTGGGTAAAGATTCCCCATGTGATAGTGACGGCACTTTCTTCCTCTCTTTCCACGGCCAAGCGACATCTGGAGTGGATTTTGTGCGAGCAGACACCGAAGAACATGATTACATTCAGTTAACTGTGCTCTAAACTGATTATGCATGTGCCAAGCTAATGGACTACATTTGCAAGAGGAAAAATAACATCCAATCAATCTCAATTACCCCAGATTGTACCGGCCCCTGAGACAAGGAAGGTAGCCAGCCCGAAGCTCCTCCTCTTCGCTTGAAAGGCCTGCCTGGAAGACCTGCCTCTCTCCATCCTGTCTGGAGCGGAGAACCAAGTCTCAGACTCAAGGCTGGCTTGAGTGCATCCCAGCACCTGAGACATGCTTACTCAGCATGAACAAGATCTCAAATATCAAGTGAATGTGTCCTCTATAGAACGGTGGTGTATACTTGTGTATATAAGAGCCGTGCAAGAGAAAATTGACGGAAGAGTAATCATGCAGTATTTGGATACTTAATATCATCTTGAAAAGGCATTTGTAATTCATGTTACGGAAGTAAAACAGGACACAATCATCTTTTTGACAGGTGGTTTGGTAATGTTAGCCAAAAAGGAAGGTTGTAAACAAGTTATTATATTTTACAAAAGCATTTTCTTCAAGTGCTCCATGAAATCTTGAATTTTATAAAGAAAGCAAGTAGGGCTGTTCTCGATTTCATGTTTAGTGTCATACACATGCTATGTGGCGACTCTCTCTGACTCTGTGAATTGAAGATTCCACCAACAATTTAGAACTTGAGAAGCCTAATCTTTGTCATGACCTGTGTATTGTTGTGCGTCCCATCTGCAAGTGCTTACTGGTGACCATCATGACATCATTCTTGCCACTACAAAGCAGCCAGCAAGCGGGAATTTGAAGGGAGCAGTGGAAGGTAAAAGTTCATATGAGATGAGAGCAAGACTGACTGACGGGTGTGTCTGAAACCAGAGTGGAACTCAGTCCTGTACCCTAGATACCAAAGTCGGGAAGCATCACCCCTGCTGTGCAGTGGTCTGTGCGGTTAGGACAATTCTCCCAAGCTCTCCAAAGGCTTTCGGAACATTCCAATCCGTGGGTTGGTGGGGAAGGTGTATTTTTAGAAAGCCTTAATATGTGCCGCATACCACAGACTCTCAAATTATCCCATCCAGCTTAGCCTTCAGTTTAAACCTTCCTTTTTAATTCCAGTAATTACAGGCTCCAATTTACGGAGCTGTGCACACAAAGGGCCTGTTTAATGCAAACCAGTTTGATTTGGGCAAAGTGTCCCAAGGATCTACCACATCTTAGGGCCTGTTTATGCTGACTTGATGATTTATTTTCTCCCAGCAGGATGTTGAAAAATTTCTCGTTTTGAATCAGATTTCATTTGGAGGGGATAAATAGTGTTTTTCATTTTCCTTTCCTGTTTTGACACTTGTACTGTAAGCTTAGCTGAGCTAGCAAATCATACTGTTGGTGTCAGCCAGTCAGTATGTCTATCAGGGCTATAAATTCACTGCAAAGTGAAGCCTGTGTCATTGTGGGGTTAGAAACCAATGCTACAGCAAGACCTCAGCGGCAACATGTGCTTATCATCCTCTAATCACATTTGTATGTCATGAAATGCAGCTATAACTCAAACTGTGAATGTCTTAGTTTGCGGGTAGGCCTGTCGCCACTGATGGAAGCTGCTTGCTTACAAGGCTGATGCTGTTGTCAGTCAACTCTTTTCTCTCTTCCTCTGTTCGGATCTGTTGGGCTTTTAAGGCTGAGGAACAATTTTAAGGAGCTTAAAGCTTACAAATGATCATGCTTGGATGTGTCGAACATTTCTAATCTGCCACAGAGTACTGAACATTCGCAGTTAGGCGAACTAGTATGTTCTCTGCTAGCCCCCTTTCGTCAAAGAGAACGTCGGTGGCGGAAGGAATATTATAGTGTTTCTAAAAGATTTCGTTGTTAACAGTAGGCTTGATTGATGTAAGTATGAGGTGGATGCCAGAATTTCCAGTTCCACGCAGCACAATAAATCACAGTTGGTGGCTAGATAAGATATTTTCTGCTATTTCTCACCATTGACACAAAAACTCTTGGTTCCCCAGGTCCCAAACCCTGCCTGGAGCTACATGAGGCCCATGACTACAGAAATGCCTCCACAGGTCAGCCAAGCACATCAGGATTCTTGTGTTACATATTTGAATCATTGTGGTATTTGTAAATACGCTCATTGCATGTCACAGCTTGCGTATGGCAGACAATCTCAGCTCAGGCTTGTCTGATTTTATCACCAGATACAGAGGAAGCTGGTTTATGGCTTCCCCTAATTACCATTACAAACTTGTTCATCAGGGGCACAGCTGACCAAGAGCCTCTCAGCACAGGGCCATGGTAATGACAAACCTTGACAGTGCTATAATATCTCTGATTGTAATGAGTCAACATACGGGACACTTGCAATGATGTCAATGGTGAGCTGGATTTAGTCTTTTACAACATGGCTCCAAAATCACTTTCCTTTTCAGCAGCACTCATTTGGTGCTGGTAGGGTAGGGAAAGTAATGTTAACCAAAAGCCAAATAACTATTAAGCCATTGTCTTAGGCAAAGTTTGGTAAGGTTAGAAGCCAATGATGTCTGACCCTACCGTTTTTTTTTTTTTCTCTTTGAATATTCTGTTTGTCTCTGAAGTATGTTAATGTAGGTTGCAAATGCATGCTGTCTTGAGGAAGCAGTGTAAATAAAGGTCGAGTAAGCATGGGCAGTGATGTACAGCTCAAATGGGTGGTATGTGAGTCAGTATCTCATTGAGCATGTGAGATCAAGCGATAGAGAGAAAGAAAGGGAGAATTAAGGAGAGAAGTCCCTGTGTGCAGTCGTGCCAGTCTGGGTTAAACACAGACTGAGCTAGGCTCGCAGACACATGGGATAGGTGCCTAAATGGAATCAGGCCTGTTAGATTTATGGCCATTTGTTCAGAGAGTGTTCATCCATTGGCTATTATGGAATGATTAGAGTAGAAGGTGAAGCTCCAAGTCCAGCGAAAATCAATAAGGCTGTCGAGAGCGATTCTGCCCTTCCCACTCCGAATGGTATTAGCACCAAACCTCTGTCTCTTCACACTTCTTCATCCTCTCTTCCAGCAATTTCATCAGCTGCCCTTCTCCCCACCCTGCTGACCTGCCATGTTCCTCCCTCCCTCTAAGTGCCCCTGTTCTCCCCTCTCCATTGCATGCGCATTAGACCTTAATATACTGCACCGGGCCATCACTCATAGTCGGCAGTAGAGATGGAAAGTACTGGTCGATTCAGTCACACAGTAGGCTGGAGGTGTGTTTAAAACCCACAGAAAGTGTAACACTGTGTGCTAACCAGAAAGATTGAAGTTGTTGTCCTAACCTCCGTCAACAAGCTATGGGGTATTTTGTTTTTTGTGTTGCACTGGGTGGTGAAATCTTACTGGTTTGATTTCTCTTTTCCTAGCTGTATATTAAACTTTTTTATATATTGCTGAAAAGCATTTTTTGCTTTCAATGTAGACAGAAAAATACTTGATGTTGGAAACTTGGCAGGTATGGCACTCATTAGTGTAAGGCTACCAGAGTCACTCACCTTGTACAGCTTGAGACTGGCCTCATGGCGAGAGTTGACGGTGTGCATCCTCAGTTTTTCCAGGCTGTTGGTATAGTAGTCACAGGCATTGCATTTGAGGTGCACAGGGTTGCCAATGGCCACGCACTTGAGGCGCCACTCATTGCCCTTGCCGCCCTCCTTGATGTGTGCCACCAGCTGATACTTCTGCACGTGTTTGTCAGTCTTGCAGTGCAGCTGAAAGTTGGCCTTGAGCTGTGTGGTGTAGTGGCACAGCTTACACTGGTGCGAGTCGCCCACCACCGCTCTCCACTCTTCTTCTGGGAGCGTGCGCTCTGCACTCATGTGCAGGCCCAGCACATCCAGATTGTCGGTAGTGAAGCGGTTGCACACGGCGCACTGGAAAAGTTTTAGGGAAGGATCGCTGGTCTGGGATAGGCTTTCACCCAAGGTCATCAGCTCCTCTGAGACCAGCTGTCCCCCACCAAGGCGTACATCCATTGCAATGTCCCCTCCAACTGAGAGCAGAAGACACAAAAAGCGATCAGTAATCTGTCAGACAGAACATCGTTCTTTCACAAATATACTGCCTCTTTTAAAATACAGCATTTAGCACCACTTATCCATTCATTTTAATGGATAATTAAAATTTCCTCAAGTTACAAGAATGACCTGGGAAACAGGGAAAAGGTGCATAGTTCAGCCTTTTAAAAAATAGTTATGTTTGTCTGCGCAGTCAAAGTGGATTTGCTCTCCAGGATAATGTGTGTGTATTTATCTACATAATTTTACTAAATCAAGATTATCCTTTCCTTTGAGCTCAGAGAAAGAGTAAGAAAGAGAGAGAGAGAGAGAGAGAGAGAGAGAGAGAGAGAGAGAGAGAGGGAGGGAGGAGGTGTGGATTTACACAGTCCTGCATTTTCATAGCCCTGCCATTAAATCAACTCCAGAGTCTGTGAGCAGAGGCGCAAAAATAAAGTTATTCAATCATTACCAAAGATCTAAAGAGCTCCCAAGCACACATTAATGTAAATCAACTACAGGCATCTTTTCACAAAATAATTATAAAAAATAGATCTTCCTTGTTGAAGTCTGGCTCATTCACCTTTGATTGGGAACAAATCAATGCAAACACCTTCCTGCTGAAAGTGCTTGTATTGTGTTGTATTCGGGTATTTTTAAGAAATGAAGTTGTGGGAGCAAAAGAAACTGTATATTCAACAACAAAAGCAAAAGGCATCTAAGAACAGCTTGGGGAAGATGCTAGTAGCTGGGATTTGGAAACAAGGGATGCATAGAAGCTGCTGCCTCAGTTCGCTGATCTTCAGTCTGTCACTGCCCAGATTGAGAGCACCCGCTGAAGCTGTATGGCTTTACACTAAATTAATTCCAGCAGCTCCTTTTATTTATTGGGGCAGAATGTGGCCTGCTCATTTCACCATTACCTTCAGCTTTTAGTGCAGGGACAGAGAGACCTCTGGCAGTCTCCTTAAAATCATTGTCAGATCCACCACTCTGAAGAGAACTATTTTATTTAAAATGCTTTCTTTTAGTTTGTTGATTTTTTACTCTTAAAAATTCTCTCTCTCTTTCTCTCTCTCTCTCTCTCGCTTTCTCTCTCTCACTCTATAGCAGTTTTTAGGGTTTTATTGCCTCTTATTGTCTTATTGTCTTTCGAGATTTGTTCAACCTCTCCTTTTTAGTACCATTACAATGTGCATCGATTAAGAAAGACACTTTATTTCCAAAAACCTTTCATGTAAATACCTGTAATTCTACTTAGAATCATGTTCAGTTCTACTTAGAATTCATGACCTTTTGAGCATGTCTTGTAAGAAAATATTTGTAATATTTTGCTAGTGCCAGTCGATGTTAAAGTACAACAGGAAAGATGTTTATGTAAAAAGCATTAATCTGAAAGGATTTACAAGTTCTACTTTGCAATAACCAAAAAAAAAAAAGTTTAATTATGATGATCAGATCTCAGAGATGTAATGTGTCACTTACATGCAAATACACAAATGTGATATTTAGTAGTGTGAGACTTTAAATATATGAAAGTCCACTGAACATTCCAGATTATTTGTATAATGACACCACTGTTCTTTATAAGTCTTATGTGCTGTCAATTCTTCGCTGTTATATGTTCATTGAACATTCCATCAACACAAAACCAACCAAGTGACTAGATGAGGGAGGATAAAAAAGAATTAGTCACAGCAATCAATTCCTGTTTGTGTCTTTGAACTGGCAACAGTCTGAAACAAGTCTGTGCAAATTGTGGGCCTGTAGCTGGCATGCCAAATTCTACTATGCTGCTGAATTACCCTCACTAGGCCCCTTTTCCTTCCTTTTTTGACTATGGTAAAGTATATAGCTGCAAATACAAAAGCAGGAAAAAATTACAAGCTGGTACGCAGCGGTAGTTGCATAGTATTGACATGAAAACTGTGCTGTTTAGTATGAGCTTAGAGGACAGGGCCATGTGGCACATCCCCTGGCCCCAGCCTACTCCGTCACACTATCTTCCACAAGAAACTCACGGGCAGCAAAATGGGGAATTTCCCAGCCAAAGTGACCCAGATAGAATGACACATAGAGGATGCAAAAAATAAACCAAAGCTTGAGTGTTAAGAAGATGTGTGTGTGTGTCTTTCCCACTAACTCACTCCCTCTTTTTGTCTATGTGCCTGTTTCTGCGTTGTGGAAGCTGAAATCTGCAAGACTAGTAAGTACTACTTGAATATGCCAAAACCACATCCTCTTAAATCTAATGTACCAACTTATGTTTCAGGCTTTACACAAACACACATAAACAAACAATTTTTCTTGTTTCAGGCATTAAAAGATGCATGATGTCTGCATTAAAGAATAATTTCTTTATTTCAAGAAAGCTACATACGGAACATGTTGCCACAGATTTTATTTTTCATTATGATGTAATTCAGGTTAAATACCTGTCATTCAATTCAATTCAAGACTGAAGAGTGCACCTTTCATAAAGCATGATGATTTCTCCCCCCACTCCACACATTTTGTTTTCAACACACTTGGCTAAGTGGCCATCGTCTCTTTGAATACACACATTTTATTTCTCTATCCCTCACACACCTTTTTTAAGAGAGTGCATGCATATTAAACAAGGAAGGTGTGCCCGAAGGCTGCAGGGACAGACAGAGCTGTCAGCATGAGGAAATAAAGCTTTTGTAGCCATGTGTTAATATGGGTGGATATAATAATGCAGCAAGAGTGAGTATAAAAACCCTACGTGGAGGGAAAAACAGAAACTTAACATTGAAAAAAAAAAAAAATCACCCATATAAGATAAGTCAAATAGTTTTACATCAAAGGCCTTGTTAAAATAAACTGGAAAGGTTTTTTTATCTGTCATTGAGAAATGACAGATAAAACATTAAACAAAGAGACAGTGCTCAAAACCTACATAAGCTACAATATGTGTTACCTGTAACTCGTTAAACTCACCTAGTGCTGGGGCCAGAGCTGCCATGTTGGGGTCCAGATGAAAACCTCCAAGCAGAAACTGGGCATCAGCTCCAGATGGGTCCATCTTGAGGCCTGGTGGCAGGCTCATGTTTTGGGTCAAGTAGTATTGGTACAGCTCAGCCTCTGAGGGTGAAGGCATGGCGCCTAGACCAAGCCGGCCGTGCTGCATTTGGGTCATGTTCTGCTGAAGCAGCATCATGTTGTGCATGTGTTTCTCGCTAGTCATGTGGATGCGCAGGTTACGTGCTACATTGGTCTCATAGTCGCACACCTCACACCGCCAGGTGGGCTTGCTTTTTGGCTTGGTGGGTGAAGGCGCACCACAGGGCCCTGCCATGTGGGTGGAGGACTGAGCAGGATGATGGTGGTGACTTGGATGATGGCTGCTGGCCTGGGTTGCAGAAGAAACAGGCACCACCCCTCCAGGTGCATGCCCAAACACCTGTTCACCAGCAGTTGGAATAGTTCCTCCATTTTGTAACGTCTGCATGTTGTTAAGATGCTTGTCAGACTGCATATGAATGCTTAGGTTGCCTTTGGTAGTAGTGGAATAGTTGCAGACCTCACAACGGAAGGGCTTGTAGCCACAATTGTAGCTCTCACCACGGGCAAGGCGAGGGTGACTCTGTCCACTGCTGCAGTAAACACAGGAGCTTCCAGAGTCAGGGTGCTTCTCCTTCATGTGGGCCTCCAAGGTCTGCTGGTATTTGTAGTGCCAGTTACACTTGGGACACTTCAGTGTCTTGCACGAATTCCGCGAGTGCATCATGGTCATATGGCCACCCAGTGACCGAGAGGAGCCTAGAACAGTGTCGCACTTCGGGCACTCCACTCCACTCCCTCCACTGCCCCCAGCCCCATGGTTTTGGGTGCACTCACTCATTCCTGACATGTCACAAGCAGCTGTGTGATGAAGGTGTGTGTGAGCATTGGGTGAAGGATGCGTGTGGTGGTGATGGTGGTGAAGGTGGTGGTGGTGGTGGAGGAGGGCACCGTTGTCCTCATCTCCTTCTGCTGGGCATTCATTTGGTTCAGGAGCTGTGGCACTATCTCGATTGGCACTTTCCTCAGCAGCAGCATTGGACGCAAGAGGGGAGGACGTGCTCGCAGACGAACATGCGGCCCCATCCTCTTCGCCCCCTCTGCCGGCGACTGCCGCCATTGCCGTGGGGAGTGTAGATCCCTGGCAGTTAAAGCTCAGAGAGAGATCTAATGTTCTCCCTCCACCGTCTGCAGCCATCCCATCCTCTGAACCTCTGATAGAAGAGGATGACATGGAAGCAGAGGCTTTGCTGCTGAGTGCGGGGCTGGCTGCAGAGAGACAAGCAGAAGGCTGGAGAGTGCTACTAGGCATTAATAAAGGAGATTTGGAGATGCTTTGGTTTGAGACAGCTGGTTCCCCTACAAATCTGCCACTGCTGCTGCTACTTCCACTACAGGCCACCGCAGTGCCTTCATCCTCTGCCTCTTCATCCTCTTCTTCTAAAAGAAGCTCATCCTCTTCCTCTGAGGCCATCTCCTCACCATGAAGGAGAGCCTTTCTTTCACAAGTTTCTGCATCCCCATCCTCCCCTCTATGAGTCACCTCTTTCCCCAAAGACCCCTCTGTTCTCCTACCCTGCTTGGACAGAGTGTTGGAGTCTTTGGCTGGGCCTGGGGTAGAGGTAAGGGAGGGCTTGGTGCTGCCAAGACCCCCCAATGTGAGTAGGGCTTGTTGCTGGAGACCCGAGTCAGAGTCTTTGTTGAGGAGGCTCTCGCCTCCCTCACTACTGCTGCCCCCTTCTAAATGAACCCCACTGAACGTGCCATAGAAGCTCTGGCCTGAGTTCATAGGTACCAGGGTAGGCGGGGGAGGAGAATTTTTATTTTTTGGTTCTAGGAAGCTAATTAGTGGCTCTTTGTCTTTCCCAATGCCCTGTATAATTGCAGATGCATGCTTGTGGCCTAAGAGCCTGCGCTCGTCCTCAGACAGGGTCATGCGATGGTCATGGACTGCATGAGTGACAAAGGAGCGTGCGTAGCCGAAAGACAATTTGCAGAGGAAACACATGAGGATGGGCTTGCCTTTGCCATAAAGGGCCAGGCCGTCAAATTTGGAGAAATCCACGTTGTTGGGAACATCTTTGGATACGCAGGACTTCTTGGCAGACCCGTCGCTATTCAGGTAATCCTTGTTGCTTTTGTGCCGCACATCAAAGACACGGAAACTGTGCAGGACAGGACTGAGGCCTGCCAGGGTTGAGGTATTGGGGAAACCTTGGTCTGAGGAGCCGAACCATTTTCCAAAAGACGAGGCTATATGAAACGTGTTGATGATCTGAGGGTACACCGAAGAAGAGGTCCCCGCAGGTTCCCCTGGTTTTCCCCCACTGGGGAGAGAGTTTGAGTGGAGCAGGCCTGGTTCCATGCTCCCATCGCTTTGGATCAGCTGGCTGAGACTCTCCACAATGTAGGCAGAACCATCAGGCTGGTAGACTATCTCTCCAGCCAGGTTTTCCACATCACTACTCTCCTCTTCCTCCTCTTCCTCTCCTTCTTCGCTCCCACTCTCGGCTCCCCTCCGATGGGAGGGCTGTTGCCGCATGAGCATGGGCATGCCCCCTCCACTTGGCACCATAGGTACACCAGGGAAGGGCTGCAGACTAGGAAAACAACTGTCAATCTCCATTTCATCCAATTCTTCCAAGTCCTCGTCCTCTTCACAGCTAACTCCCTCCTGCTCCTCCTCCTCTAACGCCTCTCTTTTGGGGTGCAGCCGTCTGGTAGTAGAATTATCACCGTGAACCTGTGACAGAGTTTGCTGCTTCTGTTCTCTTACAGCCTCGCAGGGTGTGCTGGGATTTTGGGGATGGGCTGAGTGGGGTGCAGAGAGAGACAGGGGCTCCAAAGAAGGGGGCTGGTTGCAAGGTGGGACCTGTGCGTTATGGTGATCGTTCCAGGGTTGTGGATGGTGATGCTGCTGGGAGGTGGCAGAGGAGCCAAGCCCATCGTCTGTCCCAGAAACCACGGGAGACTCACAGCTTTCCATGCTGATGCCTACATGAGGCGTTCATCGCATCCAGGCCTGAAGAGAAAAAAGAGAGAGAGAGACAGATTTAAACTACTGCTTGAAATGTATATTGTCTCAGAACATAAGAAAAGTACAAAATCTTTAATGCATTCTTTTCATTGTTTCTATACAAATTCATTTTCATATGAACATTCAACCAGACATACAAAGCATCTTGATAAATGGTGAGGCTATGTACATGTAAAGTGAATGGGGAGCAGCTTAATGTATAGCAGATTGGATGAGAAACAAAAGTGTGAGATATAATGGTGGAAAATGACAGTGCTCATTAGGTTAGATTAGGTACTTAAACACAATACCTCAGACAAGCACTAATAAGGCAGCTCAGATGCCTCATCCTGTCATATCAGCCAGTTACTATATCTTTTATCTAGACCTTTCACACAGCACCCGGAATCTGCTATGTTCCGAATCCTGCATACACTTTTTTTTTAATTAACGTTGAGTCTGAGAAACACAGTAACAGAATAACTTAATGGATAAAAAAGCTCCATTGTGCTGCTAATTAGACACAGTGAAACCCGCCATCAGCACATGATCCATCGCACACCCGAAGAAAGAACTGAAGGTTACAAAATTTATTAACCATGCTGTTTTAGGACCTCCATTATAGAGAGATCCCACACACAGAACATACTGCACAAACAGATCACGCCTGTAAGATGCATTTAGTGGATGCGTATATGCTTTTTACCACAAGCATTTATATTTATGCACGTAAATACCTGGGGTTGGAATCATAGGGTACATCACGGTATGATACGAATTATGATACATGGCTCAGAATATGATAATATCATGAAAACAGTGATTCTGCTATATATATATATATATATATATATATATATATATATATATATATATATATATATATATATTTATTGTGTTCACTTTCAGCGCTGAGGAGTGTTGAGAAAAGAAACCTTGCAGAGGAGGCTAGCCTCCCTTCTGGTATATCAACTAGTCATCATAGAGACGCAAATAACGTTTTATTAGGCCATGTCCACACTAATACGTTTTAGTTTGAAAACATATCATATGACACATATTAAACTAATAGATATCCGTGTTTATACTGGTATATTGTGCACGTTATGTGCTATGCACTTTCACACTATTGCTATAGATTTGTTACTTTATACACTATTCATATCACAGTCCTGCAAAGATGAAAGCAAATTTACTCGCAATCGTGCGTTGCGTTATAGATCATTCGTACGATCGTGAGTGTTTGCGACCTGGACGCGTCAGTGAATGGTGAATTCTTTTTGTAAATAAAATATGTAACATTTCCTGTCAGGAAAACTGCATGAAAACATTTCATGTCTGTTCTATGTGTATAATCTGCAGTGAGCTTTCTTGGGGCTTTACTCATGCGAAGAAAGCGAATTTGACTTTTTCTGATGTTTCTGTGTGGATGAGACACTTTTAGAAAATGCTTGAAAATGCTAGTGTGGATGGAGAGCGTTTTAAAACAAAAACACAGTTTTCAAATGTATACGGATTAATGTAGACAAAGCCTTAGTTTGAACATCTCCCGCTAGCTAATAATGTACCTAAAATACTTATGAGTAGCGATACTGAATATTTGATCGCCAACAGATTTACCAAGCTGTCATTCAAACAGTATATATACAAATTGAAAATAAAGTGAGAACATGCCAATGCTGGATATAGTCTAACGTTACAGCAGTCTGCTCTTTAACACACACTTTTAAGAAGGGATGGATGTTTGATTCAAGTGATAGGCCAGGTAAGTGAAATTATAATATATTGCTGTTTGCGTGCCATTTTCTTTAAGTTTTCTGACTAAAAGCAACCAAAAAGTCATTTTAAAAGTTGTTAAACTAATAATAATTGGCAGGGATCCCCAGACCAATAAAATTAGTGTGCCTCCTTTATTTTAAAACCCACAATCTGCCACTGATGCCTTTTTGTTCTCATCTCCACAAACATAAGATGCCGTAGCATCTCTGATTTGTTGTTGGTCTACCATTACCCTTGTATTTCTTCTTCACTGTGAATTAGAATTTCCATTCCTCTAACCATCTGCAATCTGGAAAGTGCCACTACAAGAAGCCACAGTGTAGGTATGAATTTAGATATATTGTATGTATAAAAAAAGCGATACTACTCTCTACTATACTTGATACTACATCTCGTGGCGGGAAATATCGTGATAAATCAGTACAATCGATTTATCGTCCCACCCCTAGAAAATACACATAACTTGGAAAGAAAGATTTGTTTATATTATTTTTCAAGCTTAAAATACAACAGCAATGTTAGTACACTAAATGCTGTGTATAGATCTAGCTTCCAAAATCCTGCACGCTTAGCCTGGTTTTAAACACTCCTCTGCCTCTGAAATAATAAATGAGAGCGAACTTTCTAAATGGGAGTGCTGCCCAAGCAACGAAAGAGCCATGAGCAGGCCACAACTTCAAGCAGGCGATAAAGGAGATAAAATTATAGAGAGAGATACTGCTGAGCTAATAATTTTAATAAAGGGATGCAGGCAGCATTGATTAAAGGGGGCAACCGTACTGAAACCAATAACTCTGGCATGCCCTTTCACCCTCCATTGCTGAATATTACATGAGCAAAGTTTCCCGGCAGCACGCTAACCACCGCGTCCTGCCTGATTAGCAAATTCGCTGCCTCTACTTGATTTATTTACTTATTTACTTAGGGATGCAAATTTCAGCAGTGATCAGACACTGTGTCTGCAGCCCCACCCCCTCCAAATCTATTACCATGAGAGCATTTGGATGGGGAGATTGATAATGTTTGACTCCCTCGTCTTGAATATCTGATGAAAATTTGACACCCTCAAGTCCAACCCTCAAAGCCACCTGCTCCCTCCCCCACCCATGTCAAACAATGACCATGTTTCACTGCTATATGTATTTTGCTAATTGTAATTCTACTTACATTTCTACAAAATGAACTCCAGAATTACACTACTTATAATGTGTACTTTGTCCAATTAAACAGACACCCAATAAATAATAAGATTGACTATTAAAACATGAACATTAAATACACTGACAGTTAGTTGTAAAGTATTTCTTTATCATTCCAATACTAAAGAATTAAGTGTTGCACTATTTAAATTTCAATCAGCAACAATACGTTTAAATTTAACAACTGACAGAAGACCAAAAATAACATTCCGGTAGTGCTGCACGATTATAAAAAAATCATAATTGACGATTATCCCATTGAAATTGTGATTGTTAATTACGATTATCACAATTTACATTGAATAAAATTTATACCATTGTTTGATGCAACTGCATGCCATAATTTTATATGAAAAAATAAGCTGAAACCACTCTCAGTTAAATTTTTTTTTGTGCTTTTGTATAGTATTAAGCCACAAATGTCAACTTTAAATCGGATTAGTTTCTTCTTTAAATGATATAAAAATATGAAAAATATTATAATGTTATACTAAAACTAAAAAAGAAAAATAGCATCTGAAGTACTCAGAATAACATAAGTGGACTTTGAACAATTAATCGCTGCTTTGAACGATTACGTAATTGTGGCATCCATAACTGTAATCGCGATTAGAAATTTGATTAATTGTGCAGCCTTACATTCCAGGAACCTGTGCCTGTTATTCCTCCCCCAGCACTGCTGCAGCATTATGGGATTGTATGTAAAAGAAGGAGTAGAGAACTACTTAAACTGTTAAACATAAACAGCTAAAAGATTATGACTCAGGCAATCACAAATGGTCATTCCTGAAAATCTGCCATGATATGCTTTTCATTTAAAGCAAATGAGATGGCTTCCTTTAAAGAATTAAACTGCGCTAGAGAGTGACGGCCCAAGCCATCTGGGCGCGTCTGCTGCTTACAGAAAACAGGATTGCCCTTTAAAATGGAGATGGTCTAATTCAATAACCTGCAGCGGTTACTGATGTGCAATAGGATTGTCTGGAGTCTGCCAGTCGCAGATGGGCGGGCAGATATAATGTAGTTTGTCCACTCAAGGTCTGCTTCCGAAGCGACACCTGTTTAAAGAAGGGAATCTTTAATCTCTCTCCAACTCTAACGAAGGTTTAGAAAGACAAGCAGACGCATACAGGAAACATATTAGGCATTTCTCTCACTGAGTCCAACACTCCATAAAAATGTGTATCAAACATCAGTTTCCTTTATATTCTACACATTCTGTCATCAAGGCCTCATCTTCATTAAGCAACCATCTCCATGAAGCTGTGAGTCAGGATCTCAAGTGGGACACAACTTAAATTAAGCAAAATAGAAAACATTCCCTCTTAACCTGCCAAACAAAGTAGATAAGGTTTCTAACGATTTTACAAAAGGCACGGTACATAATGAACACTGTCAGAAGCTGGGTCTGGATGTCATTTAGAGGGGATAGAAAATGAGATAAGTTTTTATTTATGGGCCTTTTCATTTGGTGGGATTTACTGGCTGAGCAAGGAGGGAATTAAAGGCTAAGGACCCATCTGATCATAAGCACGCACAATCACCTGCCCAGAGGCCTGGCCTCCAGAAGCCCAGCGCACCCTACTCTCTCCTGGGGAATTAACTCCTGCTCAGCTTCAGCTGAGAACTGCTACAGGGTGCGACATGACCCCCCATGCCCTAGCCCCAGCATCCCTCAATACGTACAGAATGTATCCTTTCAAGGACTTTCAGAGGAATAAAAAGGCTCCATCATCACCTCCCTGTGGTCTGCAGCAGGCCCTGCTTTTCTTTTCTCATCTCCCCCCAGATCTAGCCATCGCACAGGCTGACCACTACAGGGTTAGGACGCTTATTGAAAGATCAATGGCATAAACGCTGCATGGGCAAGTTACAGGAAGATGTGGGAAGTGAAGGTTCCTATTGATAAACCAGGGAGGGCCTCCTGATATTGCAAGTTGATGTATTCATTGAAGCTGGGTGAGAAGACTTCATCTTTGAAGTATGACCAATTAAATCACAAACATATGTAGAGAAACGGTTCACACCACTACTGCATTATCAATCTTAATGCTTAAATGTCTGATTTATGCTTTGTTAAAAATAAAAACAGAAACTACAACTACAACCACTGAGAAGACAAAACCTGTATTGTGTCAATTTGTAGATGACATTTGTAGCTCATTACATGTGCAAAACACATGCAGAATTTATGTAAGGAAGATTTCTGCAGCAGTGCTCTTTATTCATATTATTATTTTCATAAAACAACATTGTCTTTTTGTATAAATTATATATTATATACAATAAATATAATACTATATAATACATGCATGCTAAAATGTTCATAAAAACCACAGTTGCAGACAATTATTCAAAATAAATATTTATTTATTACTATTATAATTAATATAAAAATGCCTCATTTGTTAAATTCTTAAAAAACACCAGTGACCGAATGTCATGACTCCTATAATTCAAAAGCACTTCTGCAGAAGTTCCAAACTGGGAATTTTGAGTCAGCACCTATTCAATTTCAGCTTTATTAGCGTGCATAGGTAAACAGAGAGGACTGAAAAATTCCTCCACCTCCTTTTCCCTGCCCTGAACGTTTAATGTAGACACAGCGACACTTCAGAGGAGTTGCTGTGTCAGAAGGCAAAAAGTCACCTCAGGTCGATGGCACTCTGGCTGTAAACACTGCTTCCCGTAAAATCAATGATCTTTAGTTCAAGCTATCAGTCTGTGTAACAGAAATAGCAGTGGCTGTGATGAGACTGAGGCTGTGCAGAGAGGGAGGAAAAGCGATAGAGAGGGAAAGAGAGATCAGTGCAGCGTGGCTGTGGGTAAGGGATGAGAGAGCACAGCTATCCGCTGCTACTGCCAACGTGGCACTGAAAACGGGACTAAACGCCAGTTCCCAGCATGCATCGCTCCCACAGCCATTGGTGAGTGTGGCCCGAGTGCTCTACCTGCACGCTGGCACTAGTTAATAGATTATGTTTGTTGTGGAAATGGGAGGTACTCCTCTGTGACTTTATGTAACAGTAAACATCTGCAAACTCATCTGTTACTAATTGGTCTCTGGCCTGAACACAAACGAATTGATTCTGAGGCATCGATAGCGTTCTCTGTTCTAGGGGCTGAAACTGAATCTTGGTGATAATTTTTGCTCTCGGGTAACAGCGTAAGATCTGTAAACGCAATCAATGTAGCAAAACAAAGGGAGCATAAAAATGTTTTCCTGACAAAGCGTGTGATGCAACGTCAGGCTGCTTTTAGCGCCATTTATTCCGCCAATGAAATCTGGAGCGGGTTCAAAGGCAGTTGAAGGGGAATCCACGCGCTGGCAAAGTGTCTCATCACTTTTGGTGAGTGCGAAAGAAACAGGCTCCTCTGTGTAATTAGAAGTGGTTAATTAGCTGTGGGTTAATTACTCAGTTCGGAGGGGAAAGCTGGCAAAAAAGAGCTGGTGGGGTGGTAGAGCGAGGGGAAAGTGGCGAACACGCAGCAGGAAGCTCCCAGTCTCCTGCCAATTAGCAGGCAGCATGGGGGGCTGGCGGAGGAATGGGGGCGCGAGTACAAATGAGCTTCACACCAGCCCACAGATCTAATACCACACTCAACATATCCACATTCCCCTATTAAAAATGCATACTGTTGGAGATTCTCCACTCACTGTTGTTTATGGTAAGCGCTTCCATTTGCCCAACAGCCACTCATTTCTTCTCAACATCGTATGAAAAGACCAATAGAAGAAGCTCTTTTTTTTCCATAGAAAATCCAATACCTTCCTAATACATTACAGGTACATTATAGTGTAGGAATATTTAGCAGGTTAAAAATATACCTATATAAAAATGTAACCATGGACCACAAAACCAGTCATAACGGTACATTTTTTGAAAATTGAGATTTATACATCATCTGAAACCTGGATAAATAAGCTTTTTATTGATGTATGGTTTGTTAGGGTAGGACAATATTTTGACGAGATACAGCTATTTTAACATTTGGAATTTGAGGGTTCAAAAAAAATAACAAAAAATAAATAAAAATAATAATATATATATATACAGAGAGAAAGAGAGAGAGAGAGAGAGAGAGAGAGAGAGAGAGAGAGGGAAAGAGAAAAATGCCTTTAAAGTTGTCCAAAATTAAGTTCTTAGCAATGCATATTTATAAGTTTTGATATATTTATGGTAGGAAATTTACAAAATCTCTTTATGGAACGTCATGGATACTTTATATCCTAATGATTTTTGGCACAAAAGAAAAATCTATAATTTTTACCCATACAATGTATTGTTGGCTATTACTACAAATACACCAGCATTACTTATGCCTGCTTTTGTGCTCCAGGGCCACATACAAGATGAAAAAGGGGAGGATGTCGTATCTAGAACAGTAAAATAATTCTTGTTTTGGCTCCTGCATGCTGTCTTTTTTCCACTCTTTTCTTAACAAATCTTACAGTAAAGTAATAGCACATTATTTGCCTCCACCTTCCCCAGTGGTTGGTTCAGATAAAGCTTTGTGTTTTGTAAGTGCATAAATTATCCCAGGGATAAAGGTATTGATGTATAATCAGAGATGGGTGATCATGTTCGTGCTGCAAAAAGCCCTCCATTCACCCCCAGGCACATCGAGTGCGCACAGCATGCTCCACAACACAGGAGGGAGGAGTGGAGAGAGCCTACTTACTTCTCAGAAAGAGAGTGAGAGAGAGTGTATTTGCCTGTTCACTTCTCGTGAAGAATGTTGTGTCTTCATGTGCTTGCCTGTACACTTTGCATTTACGGACTAGATCAATTTTAACAAACAATTATTTACAGGTTGTTTTCTCCACACCCATACTTGTAGGCGTGTTTTAAGACATTCTCACTGCGAACTCAACAGATGAGTTTTACCAAAACAATACCACAAAGCATTCTGACTTGAGACTTGCATGTTCAAAGACAGAGCGAGAGTTGGGCTGACAACAAAAACACACAAACCATAAGAATATCAGACTGCATTTCCAATAAAGGGTTACGTGGGTGAGTGCGTGGCTGTGACTATACTATGGTTTGACAACAAATTAGGTAAAAAAAAAAAAAAAAATAATAATAATTGCCTAGTAAATATCTTAGTCAGAGCTTAGTAAAATCCAAGAAAATCAATTTACCTAATTTTTAACCTCTGTGGTTCTTAATATACTCAGCTCTTACTAAGTCTTGGGTTAAATTCCAAATGTAGGATAATAAAAATAATAATAATAATAATAATTAATAATAATAATAATAATAATAATAATAATAATAATAATAATAATATATATATATATATATATATATATATATATATATATATATATATATATATATATATATATATATATATATATATATAATCCTAAATTTGCAGTTGGTTAGGGTTGGTATATATTAATTTAACACTACATTTAGGAGATGAGCAATTTAAAAACCACAGAAGTCAAGGATAAGTCCACATTTAGATATCTAGGTAAACATGTGTGAGTGTGTGCGCATATATATGTGTGTGTGTGTGTGTGTGTGTGTTAAAGGCAGCCAGGCCCAAAGGCTTTCATTTTCATTAATTATCAAATCTCCTCTATTAATAGCCCAAGGAAGCGGCTCTCTCCTCTCTCGTGAGGGAATGAGACAGAACGAGAGAGAGACAGACAGATAGAGAAAACATAAAAGAGAGTGTGGAAGGTTAAAAGAGAAATATGCAAACTACAGAGTTTTTTTTTCTTTTTTTCTTCAAGCACCCCACTTATCGGTCTTGTGTAAAAGAGGATGGTTGACTGGGTCAGATAGAGAGATTGAGCTCTGTCAACATCTACACAATGAGACCACCATCCCCTACCCTCCCTCATGACACCACTGATTTATTATACATATAATAAATATTACATTTCATCTGCTATAAGAGTTTTGCCCTCTGATTCAACCACCCCCAGCCAACCCCCCCTCCTTCCTCAATCACTTCCTCCTTAACTTCCTGGTATCCAAACACCCCCCCCCCCCACACACACGTTCCCCCACTGTTTCATCTCTCCTCTCACTGAGGCTGCAGTTAAGGCAAGTCGACCGCAAACACGGTTGTTAAGATGATCAATACCATTGAAATATTAAACCTTAAAAAGCCGCATTATTGATTGTAAGGCAGATGATAAAACTGTTCATTATAATAATCGCTGAAACTCCATGTAAACGCTTGAGAGAGGGACCTAAGTTGCACACAGCACTTGGATACTGGATTTGAGGTCTATATAAGAGCTGTAGTTGTATTTTTGACTTGTTTTTGACTGCATGACTTACAATCAAGTCATGAAGGATTATTCGTGAGTAACACCACAATATGCTCTTCAACTATATGTTGAGCACCTGAGCTTTAACTCAGGAATCAGTATCAGGCAGGCTGAATAGAGCCTGGATAACCTGTCTCTAATCCAAGGCCTTTTTAACTAATCTGGAAAACAAATACCTCAGTAATAACCCAGTCCTGCACCTGGTAAAACAGAGCGACGGGAGAGACAGCACCTGGAATTAGCCAAATATCCCAAGTAGGGCATTCTTAAAGGCACAGACACCCTTTTAGTGCTCCGCTGAAACAAATCCAAGCTATCAGGTGTCCTGAAAGTGACGAGAATCATAACTCAAGAGGGGACAGGCTCACTGAAAAAATTCACAAACGGTCCAATAACTTGCATGCCCCGGCTCTAAAAGTTACAGCCTAGCAAAGGTGGCATCGGAACACAGAGAGCTTTCAAGGCTGCCAGGCAGAGGAGTCACGGCGGGGCCTGGTGTTTTGTTAAACGTTTAAACCCGAGGAGTGCGATACGATACTTCTGGATGGCACGGGAGGGCAGACTACGGAGGAAACCTGAGCGTAGAGGGCGACAGCTGTTCTGGGTTCGGGAGGCAGAGAAGCAGTAACGGGGAGAAGACGACGCAATCTCTTACATGTCCTGCCCTGACCGTGGATATTCAAATAGCTACCAAGGATCTAATACAGACGCAAAGGCAAGCACGCTCGAACAAACAATGGGGATTAAAGGCCGTCCCAGTGAAACCATTCTGTGGAAGTGATTTCTTCGCTCTAATTCTTCAGCGGGATATCCTGGAGAAATAATTAGATGCTTTCTTTGAAGACCCTACACTGCTTCTCCATTCACTCTCCACTTCACATTTGCTAAAGTCATTAATGACAAAGATTTGGAAAGAAAGAATGAACTTTTTTTTTTTTTTTTTTTTGGTACACAAATACTTCTTTTATGAGTCCTGGCCCAAATTCCTCTCTGCTTAGTTAAATCTCTTATCCTGGGAAAGAGTCGTGCTTGCTTTAAGCAATAAACCTCAAGGGAGGATGTCTTTCTACTGCACCCCCCACCCGCCCCCGACCCCCTTTAAAGAATTATGGAGTGTTAATAAAGTACAAGGAATAATGTGTTCTTTGGAGAAACAGAGGGAAGCAAAGCCGGAATGTTGTTGGTGTTGAACATCCAGACGTTTAAAGAAGAGAACGAGGGAGAGCCAACAAATTACAATTAAACATTTTTTTTTTCCAGGCTGCTCTCACAGCATAAGCTACAGATGGGAGTTTGAGGGACTGCTGGTGCGAATTAAAGAGATGGTACTAACTCTTAAAGTCATCTCAAACAACATCATCTCCAATTAGGTACCCATGCTCTTACTTACTGACAGTCTATTTTTACGGGCTGCTACGGAAGCTTAGCAGGCTCATTTTCAGCAGAAACATAAACAAAAGGGAAGCTGACAGCTGTGATGATGTTGAAAGCTTCGTTTTACACACAACAACCAAACTGTTAATGTTCACCCTATTATTTTCTAAACTACACCGTGCCAATCCACCTGCAGATGGTTCGATCTGTAACAACTTTCATTATCTAAGTGTATCGTTGTGATATGTAGGCGCTACCAATAAATCCTAACCATAATTACAGATATCTGTTTTTTTTTTTTTTTTGCATTATACAAACCTAGCCCGCAGTATTTACGAGAAAAAGGGCCAAGGCAAAGCAAGTGAAGTGACGTGCATTCTTCCTAAGCGGTGATGAAATGAATAACTCTCAACAGAGGAAGAGAAAGAGAAAAACACTATTAGAATACAAGTAGTTAAGTGTGTAACAAGGTGGCCTCGAGGCTGGTGTCGAAAGATGCCAACACTCCAGGCGAAGAGGAACATCGAAAACATTTAATGGTCTTCCTCTGACTTGTCGAGACACACAATGAATGTTTCATTCAGCAGGGGAGGGGTGACAAAAAGCTGAGCTCAGCATGAAGGTCGGGTTTACAAACTGAAAACTAATTAGATTATATGAAGGACATTACATGTATGTCCTACCTGGAGCAGAAAAAAGTGCTCAGCTGACAAGATGGCCACACCCATTTCTATGAAAAATAAATGACCAGAAATCCTAAAATAAATTTGCTCTCATTTAAAATTGTTTTTTGCCATATAAAAACTATGTGATTCATAGTTCAGTGATTCATATTTCTAGCTTTTTGATTCTGAATGAGTCTGACTTGAACTACTAACTGCTAACCAGAAACC
The DNA here is from genome assembly GCF_003368295.1 of Carassius auratus. Taxonomy (NCBI): domain Eukaryota; kingdom Metazoa; phylum Chordata; class Actinopteri; order Cypriniformes; family Cyprinidae; genus Carassius; species Carassius auratus. Next base: position 29,776,583 of record NC_039249.1, on the reverse strand, counting down.
GTTTTGTGCATCTTTCAGACAGACTTTTTAAAACGAGTCATTTGTTTGTGAATCGTTATGACATCGCAACTTTTTATTCAACCACAGCCTGGCCACACCCACCAGAAAACGGAAGACTTGTAATCACCTACAAAGACTTACATAAAAGGCCTAAAAGATACCTGCAAACCCTCAGTTAATTATCAAGATTTAAAATGGATCCAGAACCAAGTTTATAGGCCAACTGGTAAAGGCTGCTACCAGAGAGAAGGTGAAAGAGAGGAACAAACAGAAAGATAAAAGAAGAGAGAGGAGGCTAAGGATTGCTTTCACAGGGGCGGCAGGTGGGAAACCGACACCGCGCAACTAACAGAAGCCCGTCAAAGTTTGCTGCCATGTCAAAACTCCCAGACAATCCTGGCATTGTGGTGTCTGCCAGGGCTTAAGCCACTGTGCACTCGGCAGAGGTCAGAGAGCCCACAGCGCCTAATAGCCCAAGCAGGGTGAGAAGAGATCCAAAGCATGTGAGATAGGAAGAAGAATAGTTAAAATCCTCAGAAGTGTTGCAACTGTTTGCAAGTCCAAGTTCCTTCTACACTCTTTGTTGCTGGCGGGTGTGGACGTCAGACAGAGAATCAGCTTTCTATCTCCTCCTCCCTTTAATGAGGCGGCCACAAGCTGTCCCCCATCCCATCAGCCCCACTGCTGCACTGAATGCAGCACCTGTTAGATATAAATCAGCCTCACTGAGCTGTGTTTGGGAAGTGAGGCATTAAGCATGACACAGACTGTCAAAGTTCACATCACGCTAACCGCAACATCTAGCTGAACTGCTGAGCGGCAGACCCAAAGCCCGGCCCAGTCTCAGCCCAGCGCTGCTCCACTCACATGGCCTGCCTCCCTGCACTGCGCCACATGAAATGCAGATTACATCTGGAGCCCAGCTGGGCCAGAAAGAGAAAGGAGGAAAGAAAAGGTAAAAGAGAGAGAGAGAGAGAGAGAGAAATGGAGCGAGAGAGGTAGGAAAATCAGAGAAAGACACTGATCTCCAGTCACTCTGTGGTCATGTTTTTAGGATTTACGTCTAAAAGCCGAGGAAGAGACTGGAGCATGGAGCTCTAACTGCTGGTGACAGATCAATGTGTGCATAATAACAGACAGACCTGAAAGAGAGGCAGAAAAGGAGCGAGGGGAAGATGTTACTGCAGCTTAAAGAATCTCAGCCATGTGTCAGAACGAGTTCAAAGGTCAGATCCTGGAAGAGAAGCCACATTCCTCGGTGGACAGAAACATATCTTCAGTATGTGTGCCTACGAGTTTCAGCTTTCCAATGCAACAGTCTCCACCCCTTTACCCAGGGACCTGGCAGCTAAATATTAACCAGATATGATTCCTTTTGAACTACGCGTACTGTATGGCAGGGTAAGGTAGAGATGGAAAGTGAAAAGGAAAAAGAAAGGGAATTCAAAAGAAAGCATCATCTGCTAATGATTTATCCGAGGGCAGTCATGGACAGGGGCCCATGCTAAGATGTGGCTTTTTTTGTTAAGCTGTTAGCTGCAGGGTCAGGCAGGAGGGACGAATGCAGGGCCAGGCTAGTGCTGGCAGGGGCCATGGCTCTTTGCTGCCTCGCTGTAATTTACATTGCTGTGTAATTACCTGCAGAATAAGAGACTCATAGATACATGGAAAACCCCCTCCAACACACACACACACACACACACACACACACCTCCTGCAATAACTAAAGGTCTCCCAGGGCTCAACATATGGGCCAGAAAACGAGCCATGAGTAATGCAGACTTGAGGAACATGCCAACAAGTAAGTGTCGAGTACAGACAAATCAGTATCACACCCAGAAAGTTATCTTTGGCATGGTGGAGTAACACAGAGACCTTTTCATTGCAAACACATCAAACTACAACGACAGGTCCCATTCACTCTAGCGAGTCGAAGGGATAAACTACCGTCCATCACCTCTCGCTGGGGGAGGAGGCTGGGTGCATTAAGAGGGGTAAAAAGACTGCGTATTAAGCATGTTTAAAGAAAGGCCACATGTCTGTTTTCTCACCCTGCAACTGAGACTTCTTCATTAGGAGGTTGAGCTTAAAACTGGTTACAAAATGGTAAAAAGAAAAGAGAACTCACATGAGTCCATGCTGCATTGTTCAGAGTGCAGTAAGCAAACAGTTTTTGCCTCTGTTTTCCAGCAGTGCACACAGTCACGGTTGCGACACTCTGGTGGTGACCTACCATAACCTAGCTGATAAGAACCTAATAAATGTTTCGATACTGACGAGCCAATAAATCTTTTCATAATAAAGAGACATTGACATGGTTTGTTTTTGTCCTACAACATTTAAACACATGCAATTAATGCATATGATTACTTGAATACAAAATATAAGTGCATGTATGCAAATATAATATATTTCAATGTATTAAATATCTTGTCATATGAAGTAACATATATATAACATATTACATTATATAAATAAAAGTAAAAGATAGACATGTATTTAAAACAAAGTATTTTTATATGCTAATGTATATATGTTGTTATAATAAAGTTGCACGTGTAAATAAAATAAAAATATATTGTTGGAATATATAGCTGCCATTTATAATACCATATACAAATCATCATATAGATTTTATTAACACATGTACATAGAAATTTAACAATGGTGATTTTATTTATTTTAGAAAATTATATCTTTACCCAGAGAATGTATGTGAAAGCTATATATCGCTTTATAGTTAACATATGGAAATATCACTCTTGATGAATTACAATATATTATATTTCTGTATTGAATTGCTACAGTTGTATTGATATCCTAGTGAAGGAAAGGGGATTCAAATTATGCAATTCCTGAAAGGAAACATTGTTTAGCTAAACCTTATTTCTTGAAATAGTATAAACGAAGCCTGGCACAAAAAAAATACATAATTATTTTTTTTATTTTTTTTTGAGAATAATGATTAGGATTGCGTATAATCACACATATTCCAGGTATTAAGAACATTTTTTATGATTTAAAATGTACATTATGTTTGCACCATATTTTCAAAACCACATGACACTATTATTAAGATGTTGCTTGGCACATGTGTTTTAAACTAGATTCATAACGATTATTTATTTATTCATTCTTCGTTTGTTTGTCTGTAACATATATAGTCCTATATATCACTGGCTCTAAAATCAACAACACCCTATGCTACTAAAATATAACACAATGAAGTCTGTGTGCTGCTCAAAGGAACTGGAATCTGCCAGGCCTTGAAAAGCTTGAAACTGTGCTCAACTAATGATGTCACTGTTTTGACAAAGAGGAACCGTGCCAGAAAACAAGACAAACATTCAATGACTGTCAGGACGTACGTTTTTAGATTACTAAAGGAAACAGAACTAAAAGATCAACAGCAAGGCATTGGAATCTTAACCTAAGGCCACGGCACTGCTCTGCTCAATCTTCCTTACCATTAGAGAACCTGTCACACACTGCTGCTGCACCTATGTGTGTGTACAAGGTAAGGGAAAGCTGCCAGATATGGTGCTATACTGTGAATGAAAATGCTCGGTGGAGCAGAAAGTTCGGAATGAAATGCCAGGGTTCTGGGCTCGAGTGGGAGGCTATGTATACACGCCAACACAACATGGGAAACGCTCCACATGCCTTAGTATTTGACGTGCTACACAGATACACTAAAATGTGCACAAATACACACATATGCGCTGAAAAGCTGATCAATAATTTCTGAGAAGTTATCTAACAGGTTTTCTCTGAAACATTGTTGACACTTATTATCTAGAGTTGCCATCACTGCTGGGAAACACAGAAAAGGTCCCGGTGTTTCATTTTTGCCACTTTAGGGAGAGTTTCAGGGATCAGGCAGTCTATAAAATCTGCCAAATCGGGCCAAAATTTGCAGGGGCTATGCAGAGAAGAGAGCAAAGGTGTAACGCCCAAACTCTCTCTCAACAGGGCTGAATGGCTGATGTCAGCAATGGACAGAGCCTCGTGCTGGGGAGGGACTGTGTAAGATGAGAGGAGCTTAATTGGCTCAGGGACTGTAATTCGGAGGGATTAATTGAAGTTAACTCTATGATGCCAGGTGCAGTCCTTTCATTGGGCGGGTGCAGAGGGAGTTCAGTGGCTAGCCTGACTGGGTCACTGTGAGCGAGTCTGCATTAAACAACAATGCTCTGCATATTAAAGTAAATGGTGCCGTTATGCTTGAAGCAAACAAACAGCTAGGACGTCCTGGGATGAAAGCCTAACCGAACCCAAGAATACATACAATCTTAAGATTAACAGCCAAGACAAAAATGAACAGCTATAAAAACTTAAATGTAAGACGATAAGGTGTGGGGGAGGCGGAACAAAAAAGGAAGCCAAAGCAACACCTGTTGGCCCTGTCACCGCCTGCTCATTATCTAAACCTATCCATTCCTCATCCTCATTAGAAGTACACAAAAAGGGAAGTCAATTTCAAAAATAAAATCTAAAGAAGATTAAAAGCCATGCATTTTGTTAATATTACATGTAAGAGGGATCAAGTATGCTTCACTCAAGGCTGTTAATCAAACATTTCAGCAACCCGCTTTTACTGCTGGAGCTTTGATAGAAGCCTTTGGAAACTGGCACTTAAGACAAAACAAAGGAAAACAAAAGGTAATAAGGAAGTGTGATGCTTATGTATGTGTGTCTAGAGAGGTTTTTCTCCTGCAAGTCTGAAGTGCCTTGATCAGGTTGACGGAGTGACAGTTTATGGAGAGCACAGGAGATCCAGCAGGTCTGCGTGTCAATCACCACTCCGGGGTTTGTAGTCTTATTCAGAAACGGAGACAGGAAGCAAGAAATCCATGACGTCTTCAGTTGGGGCTTCAACAACATATTGATATCGACTAGGGGGAGGTATGAGTTTGCATTAAACCGGCTTGCATCTGCTACTGACCCTACATTCCAAATGATAAAGAGATTTTTTAAAGGCATCCCAGGGTAGCCAGGAGTGTAGATTAATTTCCCTCCAAGCCCCAGCTCTCCAGTATCAAAGTGATCGTGCAGCATTTTGCTGTTATTTGGAAAAGATTAATCGCCATTTTGTTCCTCCTCCCTCTTGCCAGACCGACATAATGAACACCGCTGGGTCATGTAGAGGGGCTGGAGTCAGGGCAGAGCCCCACCCAAATGTGGAGGACATCACTGACCCAACAGCCTTTAAATTACAGGCTGAGACAGAAGGAAGGTGGCTGGAAAACGAGCCATTATCCCCGCAGTCCTGCAGGTCAAGCCTTCTTTCATCAAGGCGCAGGTCAACGCCACATATCTCTTCCACTAAGGTGAGGGTCACTGCAATGCTCCCTCCAGTCCCGGGTCAACCAGAGGTCTCCAGCCACCGAGGTACATAGCAATACAATAAAGCAATCAACCGGGGTGCCGGACCCTGGTCAATAATATACTCCAAGGCCACAGGGGGTCACCACCTGCTCTCTGGCCTCTTATTGGAACGTCCTCCAAGGTCTTCAACAGTGGACTAGGGTTTTAATTTCAAGCCCAAGGGGAGCAGATAGGCGTAATCATATTCTCAAGCCAATGCAAGAAAATAATTGATGCATTGTAGAGTATGCCTTTTGGCTTGGTGGACGCAGGATCTTTGTTTTCATTAAAACAATGCGGCTGTACAGTGTCAACCCTATCGTCAGTGGCTGGCTCTGATGTCATCAGACAGTTTTTTTATCCTGCCAGATCATTCGTTTACAATCCTCCTCTTAGCACACTAGCAAACGTCTCAACTTCTGCGAGACTGGCACAAAGCCACGGCACTAGACGTCTGTTCTCATGAAGTCTTTTGCCTGTCATTTTGTAAACCCAAGTGGCTTGGTCAGAGAAAACGAAGAGAACTACATTCAAAATCTAAGACGTATAGTCACCTACACCGAAACTCAACACCAGCAACGTCCTGCTGGGGAAAGTGCAGACCTGGGCTTTATCTGTTGAACTAAGACTGTGTCTCTAGTTCTGGCTGAATTGGACAAGTACACAGAGCTAGACACATTCCTCAGAGGACCTGATCCTGGAATAAACGGAGAGGGAACAGGGGGAGGGGACTTCTTTTTTATTCTTCTCATCCTTCTCTTTTCATTCTCATCTCTCTGAGTCCTCGTGAATGGAGGCAGGCAGCATCCATGCAGTTGACAGGATGAGACAGCAGTTAAGTCTTGGCTGCTCTCCCTCTCTGCTTAAAGGTAGATATCGTGTTTCTAACAGCTCCGGCTGGTTGGATACAATGGGGAGCTCAAAGAAAAGAGCTCCAAACAGGTGAAGCTACCTGCTTTTCTAGGCTGTGCACTAACCCTAGACCCTGACTAACTTCAAAAAGCTTAATGCAAGTCTTAAATGAACTAACAATTAAATGTTAAAAGTTAGGATATGTAAAAGTTTAACAAAAGACTGGACGATTAAGAGTATTGTCCGTTCTTATGTATAATAATGCAAATAACTTGTTAAAGGTTACCAAAACACTCTATAGGCAAAAACGAACATAAACTACAATACAAAGGTTTCAAAATACACAGTAGAGTCTGACTTAACACCACTATATCCTTACAGAAGATTTTGTAAGACAGCAAATTCTATGTTTTAAGTTGTTTTATGTTTAAGTATGTTTCTATTGCAGTACCTAACATGAAATAACAATGAACAATACTTTTACAGCTTTACAGACTTATGAATGCCCACCAGTTAAATGTAGTTTGAATGAAAATTAATAAACAACAGTACATTAACAGATGCACTATAAAACTTGATTTGTTTGTTAACCGGACTATCGGAGTAACCACATTTTAGTCCAACTCCAAGAGTCCAAGCTCACAATTCAGATAAAATATAGTTTCTTTTGTCATGGCAGTATGCTCAGTGGTGCAGGGAACAGTGGTTTATTTCATATAAATGTGACGGTCATAGAGGAAAACAAAAGAATTTTGCTACCATAAACATCTATATGACATTTAATTAGTTGACAGTTTACCTCTTGAGTAGGAGCTATTTAATTCACTCCTTGATAGTGTGAGAGGAGACGTAAATGTTCCATGTGCCTCTATGGCACTTTTCTTCCCCTCCCCATCCCTCCCGTCTGAGCTCCGCTCCAGCAGGCGTCATTAGGCAGCATAATCAGCATGCTGTTTGCATACATCTGCCTTATTTTATTGATCTCTCTTCATTCATTAGCCTTCAGGGGCATGTCATTAACACTTGCCCCCCTTCACACCCGGGGGAGGCCTAATTCCTATACATGCCATCCGGATTTCGGCAGAGGGCACAAGTGAGCTTGTCATAGTGGGCACAGGGCCAGTGCCAGCCCCATCCCTGGGTACCCATTCTTATCTGTGCCCCTGGCTGTCAACAGCCCCAGCCAAGATCCTCTAACAAGGACAGCCTTTCCCCTGCCTCCCGTTAACTAAAAGGACAATTATCTGGAGAACAATGATGCTTTTCACAGGGACTTATGTTGTCATTAATGCAGTGGATCTGGTTACAGCAGCCCCTGCTTAAGCTAATTACACAATGCTATCTGTAGATTCTTCATTGCTTCTTAATTAAGTAGGATTCATTTCTAAAGGGGGTAAAACAGTCAAATTTTTTTGTGTTGTGTTTTCCCTGTCTCTCTGCTTGCTCGGAGGTGGGAGTTAGCCCGAGGGCTCCCACAGCTGATGACACAGATGTGATAAAGATGGGATCATATTCCCACACTAGAAAAAATACAGATGCGCTACAGATGCATCGCAAACGATATCAAAGACAAATGTTTCTAGAGTGAAAAAAGAAAATCTGAATTACAAGTGTCACACGTTTAAAGCCAACAAAATTGTGTGTTGCACTACATCACCGGTAACAGACGCGGGCCAATGATGAGATGCTCTATTTATTTTATCTTTTTACTCAAAACACGTTAAAATGCAATGCACACAAAACACAATGACTTCAATACAGTTCTACAATGCGATTTATCTTGTTTTTATCATGGCACATTTGTGCGATGTTAACCCATGTAACAAAAGCACATGCAACCAGATTCTTGTGTACCACTAAAAGTAGCTCTAATAACTGGCAGTAAAGTCATGCCTTGTGTTGGTACATTATGTAGGAGACACTAAGAGAGCTCTTCTAGTTCGGCCCAGACATAGTAACTCAATACCCGGCATGTCTTCTGTCTATTTGTGTCTCCAGCCACAGAGGACTCAAACCCTTTCAACAGCACCCCCCATCACTAGCACATTCTTATTAGGCCTGATTAGGCCACTCTTATTTCCTACCACAGTCAACCTGCCAGACGGAAGGGTAGAGAAGGTTTACAGTCACCATTCACTCGCCAGCCGGACAGAGATGGAAGCAGAGAGGGATGGCGCAGGAATGTAAAGTGGGAAAGGGTTTATAAAAGACATCCAGTGGGATTCTCCTGCTCTCTTTCGCCTTGAGCACTCTTTTCAACAGGGGCTGACCCCTCAGTCGGAGGTTAAGATGACATACAAGCTATATTCAAAGGCTCTGTGTATTGTCTAAAAGGGAGAACTCACACCGCAAGCCTGAGTAAAATACTCCATCAAAGAAACTGGCGGAAAAGTGAGTCAGAGAAAAGCGAGGGAATGAAGGAAAGGGAACAGGCAGTGTGGGCAAGCTCCAACCATCATGTGCTTACAACATGCACAGAGTATGTACTGGTTCACTGAGAGGTGAGCTTAATTAAACACATACACACACGCTCGAAGTACACACATACACACAGAGCTGGTTTGGCAAGAATGTGTCCATACTTGCTTCACATTGTGCAGCAAGACTCTGGCTTCTAATTGAGATTAAAATAAGTAAACAGACACAGTGTTATGCCCTTTCTGTATATTTGCAGAGATGGGGATGTATCAGCACGTACACCCTACGCTACACCCTCCGGATCAGGTTTCAGGAAGGTCACAGCCAGAACACAGACACGTACACACAAACGTCAGCTAAAGAAATATGCAATTCATTCATGTTGTTGTTCTATCTTCAAAGAAACTATTAAACACATAAAACCCCTCTCGCGTATCACCTTCAATATGGCCACACTCAGATTACTACACACTGACAAAATGCAATCCACTAACATAACCCCTTACATTGTTTTCTCAAATGAAAAACCCAACCAGTGCAAAAATACAGTGTGGAAAATACTTGATGCACACCTAATGTGTGCGCTTACCTTTAGTCAACAAGACTTTAGAGTGTCCTATTGGACATTTTAAGACTCAGAGGGATGCACATTAGTGCCTTTTGCAGAGTTTGCACTGATGCGAGCTACACAGCAAGCTACTATAAGATTACATCACCAAAGTGTGGACCCAGAACAGGCCAAGCAATGTACATTTCTTGGCAACCCTCTGTCAAAAAAAAAAAAACCCGTCCCTTTCACTCAAGGTCACGCTGACCTGGATGAGTTGCCTGTCTTATCACCACTGGTGCTGCTCCGTTAATTTGCCCCGTTTTTACCCTCTGCACAAGAAAAATGTAGTGTTTTAAGTAATCCTTGTTTGTACTGGCTATAATTGATTGAGTAATCCTGGTTTAACATGCACTAAAGCCAGTGCTTAAGAATTTAATAGGAAAGCTAACAGCTTAAAGAGGCAGATCTCCCTCTTTTGCTCCCAGGTTGGCTTGATGTACCCACAAGCGCGCACACACACGCACAAAGTCACAGCTATGCCCCTGCTTGCCATCACCTTCTCCTATTCTCCACTGTTCAGTCTCAAGGCACGGCTCCATGCCATTTGTTCATCTAAGCTTGTGTTTGTGTGTCACTGTACTAATCTACAAGGGCTAAGACAATGGAAGGATCTGGCCGGGTGCCATGGTTTGAAAATTCCCCTGTTAGTGAGGTGTGTCACTGTCTCCTTCAGTCTAATGATACCCAGAACTGGTGGTGTTCCTACCGCTTGGCCTCTACAGACACTCAAAAAGTCCAAGTCAACTCGACATGGCACACGCCACACTGGGCACTCATCACTGAGACAGCCTGTCATAATCACCATCATAAACATCTCCCTTTATGATGTGAACTAGGTTGTATGTTTCAGCTATGAACTCTGAGAATGGGCATTTGAGCCAGAGCTCATAGCAGTAACAGACCAGAAAGCAAACACTGTGCTTCCATCACACGTGCAAACCGGGGATTTGACTCGACCAACTTGACCCAAGCATCTACAGCTAATCAAGGACAAGGATATGGTGCACAAATGTGCCATCTCTAACTTCACCACACATACACGTACAAAGCATAATCCCCCCAAAGTCCTCTGCCCTAATGGGGCCCACTACTATAATTACAAGGCATATATTTGGAATCAGGCACTTAAGTAGCCAGCTAAAAGTGGCCCTGAAAACAAAAAGCTCTGTAATTATTGTCTGCCTTCTCTCTTTCGCTGTCTTTCTCTTTGACATGGGTCACCTGTCATTTCAGCAATTTTTTTATTTTTTGTCAGGAGCCTGTTGTTTCTCTCAGATTTTCTCTCTAATCCATGTCTGGAAGGAGCACTGGCAGTGCTGGCAGAGTGCCGGAGCTGGTGAATGAGATGCACATTTCAGCCTGCTGGGGCTCCGTGACGACACAACACATAAAGATAGAAGAAACTTGAGTCCGCACTCGTAGCTCTGCTAGCATATGAATGCAATTTTTTAACGAAGGGAGAGAGGTGGGGGGGGGGTCATTTTGCACTCCACAAAAGCTCCATTGTGCCAGAGAAACTTTATATACATATTAGAAACTTGAAACCCCATAGAATTCTCCGAGCAGGATTCTTGTAACTGTGAACAAGATAACATTACCTACCATTCTTTCCCCTAGCTCTCTCTGCACATACAAAAAGCAAAGAGAAAGCCTTCAATCCTGTTTTTCTGCAGGGCTCTTAGAATTCATGATGGATCCTTCTCCTTTTTTTTTAGCGGGGTCCTCTAACATCTATGATAAGAGCTTCATGGTCTCCAGGCAGTTTTTGTGGCCTTTTAGGTAACACATTCCCTAGGTCAGATGTAGTGCTGATGCATGATGTCCACACTGATTTGCTTTGAACATGCCTTTATCCTGCGACTCCAGCCGTTTCACATGTCAGCTGTTCCACCACTGAAATGTTCTCTCACTCAGTGGTGTGTCTCCACTTCTTGTTCTCTTCCTGGCTATAACCTCTTGAGCAATTCAAATCAATCAAAATACACGTCCCCTGCATACTCCCATACATATAAAACTCATGTGTTAGGTGTAGATCCGTGTAAAATATAACAAAAAAAAAATTGTGAAAGAGACACTCACTCACAAGTGCGCACATACCAACTTCTTTTTCCGTTCTGGCACAAGTTCATTCTTGTTACAACAGTTGTAGGGTTCCTTATCTTCCGCTTGAGGAGGAAAGTTAAATAACCGCATTCACAGAAAAAATAATCAAGCCATCTCTAAACAATCATGGGTGGGGGTTGGGGTTAGGTGGGAGTTGTGGCTAAGGAGGACTCAGGGTTGGGATGGAGGTGGATATGAAGGGCAGCTGGGGCAGGTGTGTGTTTAAGCACACGTGTATGGGGGAATGGGGAGGCACCGGGTGAAGGGCAGGAGACGCCACAGCAGTGACATCACTCACAGACCTGTAATTAAAGCACGGATCTCCACACAAAAGCTGAAGAAAGGTATCAGCAGGGGAAGGACGGCCATTTTCATAATGACAGCTTAACCCTCGCAGCCAGCAAATAAAAAGACTCGCAAACGGTCCCTATAGCTTTTAATTACTGTTGTACTACCGTGCAAACAAAAACATCCACATGACCACGCTAATAATAAAATACACACCCATGTTGAGTTTTATACAGCCTTAAACAGACCAGGGTTAATAAAAGAGGCCCACTTCATGGACAGAACGACCTTGATAGCGTTCTCACAAAGGAATAGTTTTTAGAAATTCTTATTTAGGTTTACAATACACAATCTTCTCTGTCTCTGTTATAGGTTGGGAAAGTTGCTTGTGCAGGTTTTTGTTTGAGCGCACAATTAGACCATCCACCTCTTTACCAGCCATAGCTCAAATTTCCGCTGTTTTTCACATCAATTCTTAATAGCTACTGTTCTCATCACTTTCTATCAAAAGGCAGTGGACGGAAACAATAGGGAAAGATGCACAACTGAATCAGAAATGCAGGATTCAAACAGATTTCCTGGATGAGCGCCATCTTAACACTAAGCCAAAGCTCTGACCAAAACTCATTTATTACACTGATCTTCTAATGGAAGCAGGGTGAAAGGAAGTTTGTAGCTTATGCAAGGCCTCTGAAGCAACTCAGCCCGCCTCGCTCTTTTCTGCTATCTCTGTATCTTTCTGAATGGTTGACAGGAACCTGAGGGAAAGCAGGCGCTTTCCTAGTCCTCTTGGGCTCCTCAACTCTGGGACGGAGTAATGATTGAGCAAGACAAGCTGTGGTGAGTGAATTAATAAATTCATCTATTATGTAAAGTTCAGCGAGATGAGGTTAAGAAATGGGGAGGTTTATTTTTAAAAACAGCCAGGAATACTGGCATCAAGCACATGAGTCACTAATGAATCAGTGCTGAGCAGCCAGATTGCTATGTTCAGCTGTGCTCATCTTAACTTTTTCCAACAGCCCCGCTCCGTGACAAAATGTCCTCAGATTTACCAGAGCTGACCGAAAATGCACTCAGCTATCTATGTGTTAGCACGATAGACTGTCTGGCTGCTTCAACCTCATACCTTCACCACAGCATTTCTGTGGAGAACGTCTGACTTATGAGGGTTAGACGTGAGCAAGAGATGAAGAACAGAAAGTGATTCCAGACGTGACCTCTACTCTCTGAACTCTGATGTGGGAAGATCACATCCTTAAAACACTGAGGCCAACTCAGAGAAAAAAAAAAAAGTGTCTTTGTGTGAGTCTCTCGGTCTTTCTAAGTCACTTACATGCCCACAGAATCACAGGAGCAAGTATGTTTTAATAGACACTTTTTCTTTTCTCCCAGAGTCCTTTTGAGCTCTGTTTGAAGTCTTTTACAGCTGGAATGTTCCAAGGCTTGTATAAAGGTCAATCTCTCTTTGGGAAGAGGAAGAGAAAGAGAAGGAGTAGCTGAAGAAGTTAAAAGTTTGCAGAGTTGAACTGGCACCCTGCCTACTAGCCTGTTATTGCCCTAAGCACTGGGTTTTGCTGCCAAAGGTAGCCACACCTGAACAGCTCCAAAACAATATTAAAGAGATGACAGTCAGGGCACGGGAAGTCTGTGTGTGTTTGCATGTCTGTGATAAGAACCAAAGAAGCAGCTGACTCACTCTTAACTACTTTATCCTGGTACAACTCACCACCACTCATCATATTCCTCATCACTTTTCTCATTCTTCCTCTCTGAAGGTTTGATATGAAAGCATTTTCTGCCTCCCCACTGATAACATTTCTCTTTTTAATACATTCTAATATCTATAATTGTTTTAAACTAGTAACCTTTACTCTCATAGATGCCGATAGCAAATCATATGGTTTTGAACATGGATGAATGTATCAAAAACTTTACCTCACAATAGTCAGATAGAAATTTGTATTATCCACTTGAGCACTCTGGCTCAGTGTCAAGACATGTGCGGACTTCTAGACCACTAGTACCTAATGTTGTAAGCTACTATTTCGTTTTGGTCACAGATAAATGTTTTAGAGCAAGACGTGCACATTTCTTTTCTTCACAGTCTGACACATAATTGCAATGTACATGAGAATGCTGGGATGCCACCCACTAGTAGGCCAAGGACATAAGCCTCCTTGTGTTCCAGGGAGGTTTTACGCTGGAAACCCCCCCAAGTGTCTAACCATCTTACACAAACACACACACAAAAACACACACAAGGAACGAGATACATGAGAAGTGTAATCTTTCTTTAAAAATAGGCAAATGTGGGTGCAGTGTATTTTGGAATATAGAATAAAAACAGCTTTATGAGACTTTATGGCAGCCAATTAGTGGGTCATTGTGCCCGGTTCACACGTGAGGACAGTGTCACAACGGACCTGCTCGGGTTCACATGCACATCAAACGTGATTAGCTCTCCTCAGTGGGATTTCCATGAATCCTCATTCCATCTCATCTGCCCATGACCTCTTCAGCGCACCAGGCTTCAACCCCACCGCAGTGGTGTCCCCCTTCAGCCCGGCCCAACCCAGGACCACGGGTCTCTCCTCCGCTTGTGGAAGTAATACCAGATTACAGAGCAACTGTTGTCAAATGTTTATATAATGTGTTTTTCTAGTCCCTTTCCCCCCTTTCCTTGTTTGGACAGCTGTCCTTTAACAGCGGGACATCTTCAGATGCTGCTCTAGCATGACTCTTCTGCTTTTTTTTGCGGAATTAACGTCTCATTTCAACTTAATAAACATGAAATGCATTTCCAATTTGGGAAGGCGCCCGGGTTACTGAGGGGGATTCGTGTGTGGTATATTTGAAAGGCCATTTGTGCGGGCATATGATTTTCCTTTGTTTTCTGTCGAGCTTGTATGTGCGTGCCTGCTTTAAATGTACAGATTTTTATGTCTCGAGGCCCGATGCTAGGCTGATATAGACAGCTGTGCATGCATGTATGCATGTGTGTGTGTGTGTGTGTGTGTTCTCTTTGTGGACCTGCATGAGTTAAACATTTGCTCTGTGACTCAGGTATACCAAACGTGTCCCAACAGGCCACCAACAGCCCAGCGTGGAACACAACGCTCCGCTCAACCCACAAAAAGAAAGAGAGGAAGAGGGAGAGAGTGAGAAGTTTAAAGAAAACAAAAGCGGACGGAAAGAAGAGGAGGGAAAAAAATGCAGATCACAGAGAAAGCTCCTTTTGTTTGTTGAATCAAAGTAGATCAGCTTAAATGAAATATCCATCAAAACAGGCATTCATGGTGGGGCGCGAGGGGAGAGAGGTGTTTGCGGCTCGGGGGTGAAGGGGGTCGGGGCTGGGTTATAGGCAGGGTGTGACCGCCAGATGAAAGTAAGCCTGGGCTGGGTCACCTCAACACTGAGAGGCGCTGAGCGTGTTCGGAGCAGCTCACCCCAATCCAAATGCTCCGTCAACACAGAGATTCCACAGAGGAAACTAGGCTTTACAGATCACTGCGCCAAAAAACAAGTTGGTTCCCCTTTGGACTTAATTAATAGTGGAGATTATAGTGGTGAAGGGATGCCAGGAGAGGAATTGTCATGGTGAACTAAGCACTTGTGTTGTGATTGACAGGACTAGATGAGCTAACTCCTCCCAAACTTTGGGTGTAGTACTCTCAGCTCCACTGAACGCAATTTACCACATTTAAGTCCACTGATTTCCCTCCAAAATCTGCACAGTAAGTAAGAAAATTCAGCCTGGAAAGCTCAGAGCCTAGAGGAAATGTTCCAATAGTGTTACAGTAGCGTGAAACTCACTAAATTGGGAGGGTCAATCACCTCGAGCTCTTGCTCTTAATCTGTTCTTCCACAGCTATTGATCAACAAAATACACAGAAGCTTGGATATACTGCTAATACATCCTTCATAAGTCCACTTAAAACCACACTAAACAAGACAAACAAACAAATGACAGAGAAAGAGACAGAGAGAGAGAGAGAGAGAGAGAGAGAGAGAGAGAGAGAGAGAGAGAAAGTCTGACTACCTCAGCTGGGGCCTTCTCTCCCTCTTCCTGTCAGGAGGTAAATAGCTATTGGCTGCTCAATAAGTGGCTTCGGTTCACAGAGTGAGGGGTCTTTTTCCCTCTGCTCTCCACTGCCTTGACAAGCAGGTATTGACAGAGCAGTTACACACTAACCCATTGGGGGAAATCCTCTACAATGTGCCCCGGGCAGCTGATAAATGGAACTCATACGCTACCTGAGAGTATAAGCGCCCGTACGCACACAAAAAAACACACACACACACACACGCTTTCTCTCACACACACTCACTCAGAGGCATGGTCACACAGAACGAGGCTGACACACTGAAAACTTGACAAAGCAAAGAGGTCTGAGGATAATAACAGGAAGGAGGACATACGAGGGGCGAAAAATGGTCAGTAAAGATGTGAAGGTCATCGATGTTTGCTTGGACACAGATGTTTGTCTCCCTACGCCGAAAATCGTTTTGCTCAGCTTCAAGAGGCACAAGATTACAGGATGGGAAATTATAGTACACAAACGTACGCTCGATACATGTGGCCATGATCAAAATACTTGATTTAAAAAAAAAATGAAAGCATTCAATAGCCAATTAAGGCCCTTGGAAACAGCTCGCCGAGTCTAAACACAGCACGGTATTGAGTAAAAAATAAAACAATAACAAGAGAAAGGCGGAGAGGCGAATGTGAGAAAGATTATTGTAGTGCTAAAGCATCGGAGTAGCATTGATGTGTACGCCCACAACCGAAGCACTCCAGCGGTTGACAGACAGGTGACACGGCGAAAGGATGGTGAGGTCGAGGTGTGGGTGAAGAGTAAGGGGTAACGGAGAGAAAGCAGAGAGCCCCTCGTAGCACCATCTCCTCTCTCCGTGAGATTGTGGGCTGATAAATAGCCGGGGGTAAAGCTCTGGCTATCACTTTGTGATATGATGTCAGTAACCTTCATTGATCCACATGCAGGCAGGCAGGCCTTATCATAGACTCTCTCTCTGTGATATACTGAGATCTGGGGCCCCACTGCTTTTTAATACACTGCACTTTGGGTGAGGATGTCACAGGCTAACCTCCCGGCACCTGGGGCAATATTTTACAGCTGCACTATGACGCCTGAAAAGAAAACAGGACCACTGTACTAGTGGTTTTACAATTATGCTTCATTTTAAGAAGTGCTTCTGTAAATTCATACTTGGGATTAAGGAAATTAGCAAATCCCTGAGTCTTAGTATTAAACATCAACGTGTTCATATGTGAAAAAGAAGTATACTTCAGATTTGTAATGTATTTTCATACTTTTACTGTACTTTACTTGCCAATAATATAATATTAAATAGATCAAAAGTGACTTAAGTGTACTTAATCACAATCTTTTAAAAAAGTGGAATGTCAAATAAAACTTTTTTAAATGTAATAGTACTTTTAGTTGTATTTAACTGGCTCAAAGTTCGCATTTAACATGAATTCTATACTATATTAAATTGTATTTAATTGCAATTAACCTGAAATTCAGTGTCTGAAAACATATTCAGTTTGCATATTTTCTTTCAAATTAAATATATTTTTTAATTACTTTATATTATTATTTTAAATATTAGCTCTTTTCAAAAGTATGTTAATGTGTAAGGCCTAATTCTTTTTCACAACAGCAATACATCCCTCAAATTCATTGAAAAGATATAGATCCAATCCTTTGGTTGGTACTGTAGTAGAAAAGACAGGAAATGATGTGGAGGAGATGAAGAGGAGCACCATAGCACCAGTGTCAATGTTTAAACGGTAATGTTTAAACACCATTTCTAACTTAAAGAGGACAGCAAATATCCAGAGGTAAATGGATTTATATAGGCCGTATATGATGAAGTCCAGCAGGCCTGAGCGGAATGTTTTTTTTTTTTGCCACAAAGTTAGGTGGATGAGAGAAAAACTCACACACACAATTCCAGAAATATCAAGGTGTGACAGGAACTTTGCTCACTCAGATTTACCCATACGCCTGACCTGAGTGAAAACAGACACACACCCTTTTGCCTCTTATCCTTTGGAAGTTACACTCCATTCACTAGCACCTTAATGACCTACTGCACATGTGTAACTTCACAACACAGGCTCACACACAGAGAAAAGTGAAGTATGATACAGGAAAACACACACACACACACACAAAGTTATGCATGACCTCAAGAGGAACTAAATTAGCAATATATCAGTTAATCTAAAATATAGTAGATTAAGCCTTTCACTCCCTGCCAGTTACACAGATGTCTACTAATGCACACACTTTTTTTGATCAAGTCTATGTGGGCAGAGCGTGGCGGAAGACAAAAGCAACTGAAGGAATAGCGGCAGTATTATCCTAAGTATTGATTTTAGCTGTTGGGTATTACAGAGGGAAAGAGTGGTTTTATCAAGCTAAGATCCCCCTGCACTTTTCCAAACTAAACTGGTCTTATCTGGACAGAGAGGCTATTACTTACACCTCCAATACCCCATTCAACTGGGAGGACAGGAGTTAACAAGTGATGTCGAATGACCCTATTAAAAAGCTTCACCTGCTCCGCTTTGATGGTGAACATCAAAACTATAAACCTGGAAACTAATGCTGTTATAAGTACAAGCCTTAATAAATAAAAGTAAATTGTTTTAGGAAATATTTAGATATTTGTACACAAAAACCAATGGCATCTCCAGACAGTTTACTCACCGGGGCTCCTAAAGTCCACCTATAGGCTAAGGCTGGCGATCTAGCAATTAGGATTCTTCCTCTTCCTGACGTTCTAGCTTTTCAGAATGGAGAGATAATGAGAGCAGTATAATCCCACAGAGGAGTCTAGTACATCCTCTAATCACAGACTAAATGTTGGTTTTAATTACAGAGAAAGGAAGATATTCGAAGAGCACAATGCCACTGAAGTTTGAAAAAACGGTAAACGGCAATTATCGTACAAAATCGGTGGTTATTCTATTGGCACGTCGTCCCTACACCAAGATACAAGCAGCATCATAGCAAGTGCTTCTATTCCAATGCGTTCTCATTTCCCAATATTAATAATGGAGGCAGGTTGGTACATAGAAAATCTCCGCTTCGCAATTACTGTAAAAATCCATAATCTAATCAATGCGCAATTCAAAGGGATTGTCTTAATACAGATAAAATATGGCTCGTGCTGAATATGTATACAATGATAGGCTGCATAAATGGACATGGAATGCTATTGTGAAAATGACCAATGGGGAAATTGCAGCTATTGAGGAAACAAGGCGAAAGTTTAACGATTTACATATTTCATCACAAGGCGAGAGTGTGAAAATGCGGGGAAGAGGATTACAAAACAAGTCAATCCATTAAAGAAATACAAGCAATCTTTTTAGAGCCAATCCCGATTTCTCAAGACTTTGACAATGTAATCCACTATGTCAAATACCCTAAGCACACTCAATGGGCCGGGAAAGGGAGCGTGCAGAGACTTTCTGAGTGAGTGTAGACTGTAGAAGGGAGTGTGGTCTGATACCTGGGACTGTCCTAGGGCACCACTGGCCACCTCGCCTGACTCCGAGCCCACCTTGTAATTTGCTAGGGGCGGAGATAAATCTTATCTCAGGGAGCTGATTAAGTTTCTAATTTACACTCCGATCAATAACCCAAGTCTATTGGCAATATGTCTGAAACTCTATTTACTAAAGGATTCGCTGCTATCAATTGATCAAGGACCTCACAGCCATAAATTATAGACACATGTTTGTGTGTTAGTGCGTGTGTGTGGTAAAATGTGTCCGTGCCGGGGGAATTTCTTCATTGAAAAGCCAAATGATGGGAAAGTTTAAGCTGCAGGCGGCGCAAAGTTGCCCCCAACAGAGCTGATCATCTTACATCTACACACCCTCAAAATCACAAAGAGCTCAGGCTCTATCTTTTAACTGCAGCGGCTGGAGGTAGGGTGAGTATGCATCTGGCCACATACGCAAAGATCCTTACAGTGTTCTATCACGTTCGTTACACCAGTCCAACCATTCAAATGGCTAAACGAAGACCTCAAGATTACACAATGCTAGTCACATGTGCCGAGAAAAAAAAACACACACTCACACACTCCAGAACCAACTTGGCCCTAACCCTCCCACTTCCGGTTCCTTTCTGTATGAGAGCCATTATCTGTTTACAATCCTGTGCTTTCCAAACGGAACTCTTTAGGAAGAATCCGCTCTCATTGCCCGTATGACGAATTCCTGAGCTCAGTTCGTCTGCCAGGCTGAGCGTCAGAGCAACAGAGGCAGGGATTGTTCAGGCACCGGTTAGCACCACTGTGACATCCAGGAAACGTCCCAATGGTTATTTTAAGCTATATTTTATATTTGTTTAGAACTTCAAAGACTGTGTGTGGTGGAAAAAACTGGAATAGAGAGAGACTTTGTTCGGAAATTGTGAAGAAAAACGTTATATATATATATATATATTTTTTTTAAAAAGCCAAGGTAGCTTCTTTCATAAAAGAGGTGAATGAGTGTGTGCGAACAATGTGTGATCTGTGCCGTTTCACCCAGTAGGGTGCCGGTGGGACTCTCTCATCCCGTTTCCCAGGAGAAGAGCGGAAAGAGGGCAAGTCCTTATCAGTATGGAGAAAGTGTCGTCATAGCATTTCTGCTCTGACCCTGCTGACTTGCCGATTCCTTAACATGAGATCATTCTGGACAGCTGACCTCAATATCACCGTGCTGTGCTCTGCCAGCTCGCTACACATCCACAAAAGACTTCTCCTCCACATATAACAGCAGATAGTGACCACCCCACTGCCCCCCCACCTCCATTCAGCACAGACACACATTTAAAATACTCCCTTTAAGCTCTGGGAAGATATACACAAGAACCACAGGCAACAATGTAATATAAGTATATCTCCTACTAGACTACTGCATAATGCACGCTAGTTTTTGGAAATCACTGTAAAACTATATGCAGTTTATTAGTGAAAGTAAAGTTTTTTTTTTAATAAAATACAATTCCTGAACATCAGATAATGCATTAGTTAGTATAAATAGTAAGCTCACACATTATGGGGGGGGGGGGGGGGGGATGCTGACTTATATTTATAAATTAACATTAACTTACATAATTGCAGTAAAAATAATATGCATCAACTAAAACCATATTGTAAAGTTTTATCAACTCATCAATTGAATGCAAAGATGTCCACATTTTATAGAATGTTGATATTACTTCCAGACCATAATCTGGATCATTTACTGAACGCATTGCATTATGGGATACAGAATCCTGAGCACAGTACTCTAGTTGTACACTACACATTTTAGTAGTCTAACAATTAGTTTCAAAGTAGCTCTTCTGGTTATTGTATGATTTTAATAAATTTGCATACCGGGTGAAGTACATACTGGGTAAAGTACTGGACAATACTGAACATACAGTAATAAAAGTAGTAGATTATTATGGAAATATGCCGTTTAGAAAATACGCAAAGAATCTTTTTTCCACTCTCTCCTTTTCTTCCTTCCTTCGTCTATTTCAAGAGTGAAATAAATAAATGAAAGGAAACACATGCTGGGTTGTACTAAACAGATGCCACATACGACATTCATCCTCACCATGGCTGGTGTGTACACAACACACACACCATACCTTCTTTCACCAAACGTTTCTGACAGCGAGTGACCGGAAATGGAGGGAGCGAGAAGAATAAGGCACTGATAAATGATTTGGGGAGGAATTTTAAGTGCTATTTTGTCACGAAGTGAGCCTCACTCTGGCGGAGACTAGCATAAACATGTGTCAGGACTGCATGTAATTACAGAAGAAAAACTTCCTCTTGTACTACGGGGATGACAAAACTCACAGACTGAAGTATCTGTGATTGTGTGTGTGCATTTTATCACCCCAAACCTGCTGCACATACTTTAAAGATGTACAAACACGAAACAGCCATGTTGACACCTACTGACATGAAATCCTGTTAACCAACTTCCAATAAACTGGCAACATGTAATCAGAGCTGTCACATGAATGGCATGCAATGTGAAGAATGGACAAAATCTGGTTTCCAGAATAGTGAGTCGGGAGTGTGTGTTTAAGTTAACAATGAACGATTTATGCTCTGAAAATTGTGTAACACTTTCACAAAAGGCCTGATGAAGATGGTGTATGCAACAATCCCACAGTCCTCGATGAAGTCCAGATTTGTTTTGCTGTAGTCAGTCACTGCAGTTTCTAAAAAGAGGGCCAAACTGGGGCCTGTTTTCCACGCTAACCCTCATGTTTCTCAGAGCTGCTATAATTAGCCAGCTTTGTTCCTCGCTGCATGTCCAAATGATATTTACATATACAAATCCCATTTGGCTGCCGAGAGACCATTCCAGCAAAACCAGCGAGCGGAGTTTGCTTGAAATGACTAAATAAACAGGATGAATGTGTGTCCAACGCAGATACTGAAAAAATATGGATGGTTTGAATGCGGTCGCATTGTGTTTTGACTGAAAACTAAGTGCTCAGCACGAACGGCGTGTTATAGCTACGCTGTCAAGTCCTTCTGAGTGTTTCGGGGGTCACTGGAAGCTCTTTAGCTCGGGCAGGTCAGGGCTTGAGGTCTGAACGCATTTACAAGGAAAATTCCAGAGCTCTCAGCAGACAGCAAACACCCTCAGACGCTGAATAACCCTCAAACTTCTCCTCAAGCTCTGCCAAATCTCTCTCGCTTTCACTTCCTCTTCTGTCCTCCAGATTACTCAAGCGGTTAAGCATCGCATGATGTCATAACACTGTCTGATCGGTGGATGTCGTGGGGGGGGGAAAGGTGAAAAGTTTCAGTTCTTGTGTTGTGAGGTTTATTAGTTGACCTTATAAACTTGCAACTTGCAAAACTTGGAGCATTTGATATTAAACACGGTGGAATCAATGTGAAAGAGATTTCCTGAGTTGTTAACGCACTTTTTTTTCTTCTGTGTGCTCAGGCCCAGCTCATTAGGGCCCGTCTTGATTAGCTCGCGGAAGGCTTTGTTGAAGAGCTATTTGAACATCCACTAAAAGCGAATGAGAGAATGAAAGCGGGAAAGAGAGAGAGCAAGGCCGAGGCAGGTTGGCAGGTTTCAGTTGAGGCCTCGCCCTTGCTCTGCCACGATTGTAAACTTTTCTGTTGATATGCAAAGCAGTGCAGATCATTTGGGTCCCTATGGCAACAGCGCCCCTGCTTTGCACAAATGTAATGATTAATCGCGCCTTTGATAACAATGGCCGGCACCGCTGTTCCAACATAAATGCTGTGAGGAAGACATTGTGTGACTGCAGGGGGAACCATACACAAACCTACTCGCACACCCACTCCCCTGCTGTCCACCATTCGCTGAATGCGAGGGGTGTGTGACCATGTGTGACCATGTGCTCGCTTGCACACCAGAAAGTGTGCTACTTTACAAATCGGGAAACTAGCAATCACTGCAAGTTTGCAAGGTCAAGAGATAAAATAAAATAAAATGAACAAATAGATAGAATATAAAAATTAATCTTAATAAAAAGTAGATTGTGATTTGTAATAGCAGTAGTAGTATAAGATATATAAATATATTTTTTTTCATTATTTTATTCATTATTCTAAAACTTTTTTTATATAAAATAATATCATATGTATATATATATATATATATATATATTAATATATATATACACACACACACACACACACACACACACTATATTTCTTACTGGGCATCACTAACAAATGATAAATGCAGGTGATCCAGGCCACACTGTAACAGTCATGCCAATGTGAAACTGCGGCCCACTTCACCTGAATTCACTCTACAGATATATGAAGCCTTTGTGTGTATGTGTTCGTACAAGCCAACGCTGCGGCTTTCGAGTCAATGCAGGAACATGGCCAGAGTTTAGGTCTCTGAAACTGTAATTCAATCAGCGCCACTTGGCTTTGAAGCAGATTCACTTTGTCAGTAGCGCTTTACCATTAACTTATCATTTCGAAAACTGAGACAATCCAAACAATCATTTCTCTCTGCTCTGATACCTGTCACAGAGGGGTGGGTGCAAATCTAATAACTACATTTTATTGGCTGACAGCACAGCTTTGCTCCTATGCATGGACAGGCTCCGCCTAGAATCGTGAAGTGGGTAAAACATGGGGGAAGAATCTTTCAGTTGCTACCAGCCAGATGAGTATCATTCACAGGCCTGACAGAAGGCCTCACCCAGAACACCCCCACCTCCACCCCCAAAGCCACATACACACACTGCTGAGGGAAAGTCAACAGTGTGTTATGTCTAGTGTCCAGATGGACAGACGTGGTGTGGAGACGTGGCCTCTGAAAGGGGCCGGGCTGGGAGCTTGGCCATGTAGCTCAGGGTTAATGGTGCCGTGAAGAGAAACAATGAATTCACAGAGAGTGTGAGTATGAGGGGGGCTCCTCATGCAGATCAGGGATCAACAATAAGATTTGTTTTTCTGACCTGATCAAACTAGTGGTTCAGATTTTTGGACTCACTTAAAAAAAGAAAAATGATAGTTATGTTTTAAAGCATTAAAATGTTGTGACGTTGTGACCCGACAGAGCAAGTGACAGTTCCATCAACTGACCTAAACTGTCCTCTCACACCGACTGAAGACCAGCGGGCCACCCTTATTGTTGAGCCCTGCAGATGTTGCCAGGCCCTGGCGGGTCACACAATCACACACACATTTGCATTCCTGATAGAGGGAATTGGGATTAAGGGCCCTGAATGCCTTTCTCAATTCTGAAAAGGCAGGACGACATGGGGAGAAAAGCCTATGGAGAGAGAGAGAGAGAGAGAGAGAGAGAGAGGGAGAAAGGACAATAAAAAAAGCACCTTGAAAAAAAGTTCATATTAGGAGAAAAGGGAGTGTGGAAGAAGAAACAAAGAAAAGAACAGGAATATAAAGAAAATGCATTTAAATACTGATAATAAAAAACAGCTACTGCGATTTAGTGTTATAACAGTGTGTTAAAATGTATTAATGTAATTGCATTGATCACAAAATATTAAAACATTTACTTTGATAAATGGTAGAACATGCACACGTTTCCAAAGGAGAGAAATAAATGTTAACATTAGGAGAGTAAGTCAAGAGAAAAAAAGGAAAATATGAAAGAGAGACAGGAATATAAAGAAAATGCATTTAAACTATAAAAAAAAATATATAAACATTTACTTTGAATAAATGTAGCACATGTACACTTTTCCAAATAAAAACATCAATATGACTTTAAGAAAAAAAATAAAAATGTAAAAATGAAAATAACATATTTTTGAGCACTAATGAATTACACCTGTGTGAACTTGAAACATCCACTAAAGTCCAGCTGATTAAACATAATTGTAAAAATGACAACTGAAGTTAGATACGGTTATCAAATGTAATAATATTCATACACTTTAAGTGTGAACTGAGTGTTTAAATACGTTTTAGGCCACTGTATGTGTGTGTGTGACAGTTGTTTGGCACAGTGAGGGGAGAGCGGGACCCTTGTCCAGGGCAGAGGTCTTGAAGAACTAATGCTTTCCTCTGCAAGAGAAACAGTGCTGACCAGCTGTGTTCAGTGAAGGACCACGGCTTACACAAACATACACAACCTTTGATCAAACCACCGTATCCCAGCCAAACATGCCCCTCACCAGACACTGTGCATACAAACAGTCATGCGTCTAGTTATGTGCTGAAGTGTGTGTGTGTGTGTGTGTGGAAGTTGAGCTTGGCACAGTGAAAAGGCAACATAGTGGTGAAACTCAAGAGGGAGTGTAAATAAAGAATGACAAGACGGTAAGAATCTTTCTCGTTCAAGTTGTCTGTCTTCTATGCTAATTATTAGCATGCACGGCTTCAGTACACAGTCATGGGCCCTGTTCCAAAACCTAGTGAGCTCCCTAACTGTCTACGGCTTACTTAGACAGCTGCCTTCTGTGGCAAAATTGTGAGCATATGATAGATGTTCAGTAAAACATAACTGATTCCAGCAGAGTTTGGTGTTAGCATGTTGATATACTAACAACATGATACTCTAAAAGAATGTATGCATAGCACACACAAATTTTGGGAAAACAAACAGTCAGTTTTTGAACAGTTATTAATAGTTTTTAATAATGAACAAAATGTGATTATGAAGCAAACATTTCTTTTGACTTTGTCATCTACTTTTTCTTTACATTTGGACGAAACAAGTATCTTAGAAGGCAGCATTAATGTTCCTGCCTACCTGTCTGGAACAGCTGTCACATTGGCAGTGAGCCTATGACTGATCCCTTATAATGCTGTCTAGATATAGACAGCTCACTGGGTTCTGGAATAGAGTTATAGTGCATCTCCCCGGCCCACAATAACTGCAAACTAAAGAGGCACCACAACTAATTTGTTTTAACTGCAGGAGAAACAAGCACTGAGGGATGAGCTGGTCTGTGAAAGAGCTGGAAACCAGACCAGAGCAAAGCTTATCCTTTTGATTTATCTTCACCGAGGTCAAACCCAAACTCCAAAGTCGGGGATCTGGCTAGTCTCAAACACTGTCAAAATTCATTTCCTCCACCTCAAAAACATTTGTGCTCAAAATGGAGGTTATGCCTGCCCTGTCGTCTCTCTCTTGGAGAGTTGCCCTGGTTTGCCATAATTCCATCAGAGCTAATTACTTCCAGCACCGTTGTCATTTCTGCAAGCCAGAGACACTGTTCAATCAACAAAAACCTGTCCATTTCGAAGCGTGGCTGATGTGAAATCTGCTGTTGTGTGTAAACATTAGGAGCAGCACGAATTGTACGCCATGATAAATTCAGATTATCAAGCACGTAAAAATGATTAGCCAAATAAAATATGCTGCCAGGTTTGTGAACTCTGCTCTTTATGCTGAAATACTGTGTTGCCGCACAGCTTCTGAAGTTCGTGTCTGGACTGTAAGCTAGTAAGTGCAGCCCTGTTCTCTGGCAGGACTGCAGGGATACTTTAGAGTTGAGTATATGCCACCTCTGTCCGCAGTCAGAGCGAGCCACTGACTCTGAAAGTTAACATTTCCCTCTCTTCTACTCATACATTTGCATACGATTAAAAAAGCTGACCTAAATGCATTTTGAGCACCACTTGTAATTAGTTATAGCATCCTTTAAAGGAGGGCATGTGTTAAGAGGTTGCATTCACTCTTTTTAGAAAACCCATCTTCAGATGGTAGCTGGTTTTAAGGGGTTTTCACAAAGGCAGTCCAAGACATCAACTGGAAATCTGTAATATTCAATGAGAAAATGCAATTTGAGCTGGCATGATTCGATTAATAACATCCACTAGCAACTTGGTGACCTGTCAGTAGAAACACAACTTTAATGGTTTCTAGCTGGTCCAACTTGGTCTAGATTAGTGTTAGGCGACAAGCTCAATTGTCATATCATCAGCCTATGAGATCACCGATACATTACATTGTCATGCTAATTTATTTAATTATTTACCTACTTAGTTTCATTGCCGGAAAAGCAGCCAAATGTTTTTAATATGACCGAATTTGTATTTAACAAAATTTAATGGAAACATTTTAACTTACTAATTTACTTAGTTGTTTATGATGACAGAATTCACGAGATAGCTGAATTCAGTAAGTACACGTGCACACAACAACAAAACTCAGCGATGACTCATCTGAACGCCTCTGATTGGCCACTGCATTCATAAAGTCAACGGAATCATGTCTGATTGGTTATAACATGCAACACTGTAAAAACAAAGGAAAAAAGGTGATGGAACAAATAACCCCTAATATTTATTAGATAGTATTACTAACCTGATAATAATAATGATCATCATCATAGTCATCATTATTACCTTGTTATCATCAAAGGCATCAGCCTCTGGCGATATCTCTGACTAATGTCTATTGGCATAGCCCTAGTCTAGATGGTTGATCTCCCTGGTTTCCTAGTCGGTGGACCTGTGGACAGGCAACAAACCAGCTAACATGCTCCAAAAATAAACCTGACCACAATAAACTGGTACACCCTGGTTTCCCTCCACCTTAATAGAGAACATGAACTGAGGAACTCCTTGTGATTCTCATCTACATCAAGCCCTAGAGTCAGTTCGCCATAAAAAGGTGATGCCCCAGCAAACAGACCCCCCTGATGTTGAGGAGGAGTGTCAATGAGGGGCTAATAAAGAAAGACAATGAGTAAACAAGCAGGGCAAGTCCACCCCAGCTTGTAGGACCTCCCTTCCTCTCTCTGAGCTGGCACGCACTCAATGGGATCTGCCATAATTAGTCTCACCAATGCTTGTTTAGCATTTGCATATAAATGCTCTCGCTGGCAAGTGCTAAACACACCATCACGAGCCATGCTCATAACAGACGGTGACCACACCTCCAGACCCTCCAGGAGAGGGAAAAGGATCCCAGGGGGCCCACCGCAGACACAAGCCCCTCTGCGGCTCTCCTCCCCCGTGCCCGTTGCCTTCAACAGGTTGGCACCCATCTGCTAGCAGCGAGGGGCCATGGCTTGGCCTGCTCTCAGTTCCTGTTTCGAAGGAGATTGTGAAAGATGGCAGCCAGGCTTCCTGTTTCTCCGCTTATGTCACGAGAGCGTTTCGACCCAACGAAATGAGCCCTGACAAAACAGGCAAGCGCACACGCTGTGTTCTCAGGAAGTTTTAATACGTTTTCTTTTGACCCGCTTAGACCCCTGATACTGCGAGCACTCTGCCCCACAGATGGGGTTGGGAAATAAAAATAACACAAAACCTCTTCCCTGAAGCTGCTATGTGATCACCTCATCTAGCCTTGGGATCGCTGCTATTGTTCTCTTTCTGTACAGCATGCAACAATTCTTTCCTTTCCATGAGTCTCCCCCCTTGTTCCTCTCTCTCTCTTTCAGTTTCCTCCACATCTCTCGCAGTTGTTATGACACATCGATTCATAACAGAGAAACGGAGAGGAGGAAGGAAGTGATGAAACGAGTGTCTGTGCTCCTTCCACCCCTCCATCCCATCCACTGTAAACACAATGAAAGTCACCAACAGGAGTTGCCCGCAGAATGGAGATAAGCTACAGAACACTAAGAAAAACACACACAGCTGGCCCTCACAGCAGCGACTATAGCAGCTCTGCCTAAAACGAACCCTCATCGGACTCTGATAAATTGCATTACTCTTTCAGAGCAAGGGATATTCTCGGTGGAGTTTACCGTTATTATTTAAGTAGCAACTTTTTCTCAGACGCTTCTCCTAAAAAATTCCTTCGGAAAGATAGATTTACATAAAACTGTTAATACACAGTAACAATTTGTTCTTTGATAAATTTAATGAGAATTGTTTGAGTTCTTGTTGAAATTTTAGTTTTAATTGCAGACACTTGCATCTTGGTGCAGTGTTATGGAAGCCCGTTTCCGCCACTAAATAAAAAATAAAACAAGGTAACTGCGGCTTTTTTCCTTACAAGTTAATATCTCACAATTCTGACTTTATAACTCACAATTGTTATAATTGTTATAATTGTACTGTGAGTTATAAAGTCAGAATTGTGAGATATAAACACGCAATTCCCAGAAAAAAAGTCAGAATTGTGAGTTTATATCTTGCGATTCTGACTTTATAACTCGTAATTTTGACTTTATAACAAGTCTGCCTCGCAATTGCATGTTTTAAAATCAGAATTGCAATATATGAACTCGCATTTCGGAGAAAATATGTCATAATTGTGACATATTTTCTGAAATTTTAGAGAAGAAACATCTGTACTGTTTTCTTAGTAGTAATAACTGAGGACCAGGAAACTTAAAAATAAATAAAAAATAAATAAAAATAAAAATTCTGGCTTGTTGACACAACTGAGATGTTAAATAGATCTCATTAACATTTCTTATTTTTAATGCGAGGAAGCCAATTTTGAACTTAGCAGGCTAAGTGGATATTTTTACACGCAACGTGACTCAGTTCCATATACTGTATGGGATTTGGACCTCTGACAAATTCTAAAGCCCTGTCACACGAGTGTCTTATCCCCTTGACAGCTTTCTGTCATTCATTACCCTCTTCAGATATTAATATTTACGTGGCACATAACAAATTAGCTTTCAATGTGTATTTCCAGCAACCGCAAATCACCACAATCCTCAACTAGTATCATCCAGTCTACCTTTAAACACAGCCATCGGGTTAAACTACATTAAGAGAAACAGAGGGGGGAGAATGTTATCTCACTTATGTGTACATTTACAAACTCGTCACAAAGCACATCAAAAAAAGGGGGCAAGAAAAAAAAACGATCAAAAGACTGACACTTGAAAAAAGTAAATGATCCATAAATGTTTTATGTGAGTGCCAAGCTTGTCTTTCACCTTAACCTGACCCCCCTACACTCCTCTTTCTTTCTCTCTCCCACTCTCTAGATTATTTGCTGTCCGGTTAGTTTAAACAGCTTTAGACCAAAAAAAAAAAAAAAATGAGGTGTTTATTAAAATTTGCTGCTAAACATAGATATGGTTACTTCATCTCCATGGGAAGAAAAACACGCATTTAAGACATGACTAAGTAATAACTTTTATTTATTATAATTTTTTATTATTTCGTTTTTTTTTAAATAGCATAGGTGGGGGTCATCGATCTATTGTGGCTGTCTGGCCCCAGTGACACGATCACACCTCAAGCCCACTCTTCCAGACCCCCAAATTAGAATAAGGACAGGCTTGAATATGTTACAACCTTAGGATGCAAGGTTGATTCAACGGAAATGACAAAAGGGTGGTTCCACACACTGTCACGCCGCTTCCTTTGATTTATTTCTATATATATGATTTTTAAAATGCACAAAATGAATAAAAATGTTGTGTGTGTGCACATGTGGGTAAAGGATGAGTATCCAGACGCCCCATCCTCAGACAGACAGACAACAATAGTACAACTTCACATGGCCTGATTTAATTGTGGTCCTATGTTACACTTAATAGAGAGTGCAGCGCACCTGGCAAAAACAAGTTACACCCAAGAGGGGGTGGAGGGCTGTCCAACAGTACCAATTAAACACCTCAGCCAATGAGCTGACCTCTCACAGGACTCCTCGTGCCAATAAACCAATCACACCACACCTCTCATGTCTCATTAAATACCTATGTGATAGGAAGGCGACAAGAAGAGACAGCTTTTTTTCTGCCCAACATTTAATTATAATGTCTGGGAGGAAAAGAATTCTGCGAAGTAAACAATCATCATTACTATTGAAAACAACACTACTTATTCTAAGCGCTGAGACACAGACACTGATATTTGCGCACTGCTGTCATATTTTTCTTTTATTAAAAAAAGCTGGTAGAGCTTATTTACAGCTTGTAAATAAACTGCTAAAATAATATAAAACTACAAAATTAAAAGCATTTTTACTCAGTGATACGGAGGAAAATAACAGATTTAATAAATGTACAAATATACATGTACATATAACAGTGCTTCTTAGAATCATTTTTAAATATTCAATTGTCAGTCTGAGACTATGGCTGCATAAAAGAATGCCTTATAAAAAATAAAGCAGAACTGAATCCTAAATTTATTTCCTCATAGACATATTTGAAATGGCACCAAAATGGCTGCCATCAGAGACAGATGTGATCTGTCTACACACTCTATCAGACACTGGCCTTGATCCTCACACACACACACACACACACACACACACACATGAAGGTGATACCGTTGTTGTGTTTAATGAAGCTACACAACCACAGTTTCACCTTTAATTATGTTTTTATATAAAACATGTAAAACGACCAGCACAGACAATATAGGATCGCTTGTGCTGCTGGAATAAGTGCAATAACATCATAAATGCATTGTTAATGTTGATTTAAATATATAGAGTTAAGTTTACATATATGAATTAAAATGACAATTATAAGTGAAATAATAAAAACACAGACTCCTTAAATTCAGCAATATTCAACATATAGTTCGGTGATAAGTGACAGTTATAGTTAATTAATTATAATAAAGATAATAATTATCTCTCTCCCTCTATCTCTATATATATGTATATAAATATGCACACAATAATTAAGAAAAAAAGTTAAACTAATACAATGAAATAAACTGGAGAAACAATATATACATAACAACTATATATATATATATAGTTTCACTTAATAGAGGATGATTCAAGTTTATGTTTTGGGAATAAAATGCCATAAATAAATAAAAAAATTAATGACACTGGAAACAGGTGTAACATATATTGTATTAAATCCTGCATGTGTGTGTGTGTATGTGTGTGTGTGAGAGAGAGAGAGAGAGAGCAGTAAAAGCCCAAAGGAGAGGTGCTGTTAGAGGGACACGGAGCCCTTGGCACTTAGGGGCCATTTTATTGCTGTGCTGTGGTCAAGTGAGGAGCAGTGAGCTCAATTCCAGCACAACAATGACAAAGAGGGCCGCCGAGACAAAGGGGTATCTCTTTGCCTCTTAACCCCTTCACTGCCTAAACACACACACTCACACAACACGGAAACCACAAGCACTCCTCTCACACGTGCAGAAACACACACGTAAACACTCAATAATACATGGCTCAGTTTGTAATAGCCGCTCCGTTTCAGACCAAACTAATGGATTTAGGAGTCCGACCGGCCTGACAAGAACGGCTAGGCCTCAATGCCACAAAGACAGAATCGAATGACTCTACTATACCTTTATTTCCTCTCCTCCTCGCTCTCTCTGCTCCTCCTCTCCCAGTGCACCATGGGGGACCCGTATGGGCTGCTGCACATTTGCAAATGAATCACGCTTTTTGTTTGAGGTTTTTTTTTTTTCTTCTCCAAACACGGAAAAAGGGAGAGAGGAGGGCGAGCGAGAGAGAGATAGAGAGAGGGGGGCTCCTGCCATCGCTCTTTTCTTTTCTGCTGTCTGTCTTTAATCCTGAGGAGGATAAGCTGTGCCGTACACAGAGAGGAAGTGCCATCAGCCTGTCGGGCTTCACCCGTCCCCACTCAGCATTCCTGCAGCCCTCACACACACACACACACACGCGTGCTGTCGATCACTCACTCACATGCACAGAAACAGCCCGAGTTACTGACAGCGCATGCAGCACGGTGCTCAGCTGCAAATGATCTAAGTGCGCTTGCCGATTTGTCACTCAGGAAAAAATGTGCTGAACGTTTCATGAAAATCTATGTATATGTCCAATGGCACCACTGCTGAGCAATATGCAGCCTAAAAGGGAAAAATGCAATACAATTTTACATTTTAAAATATTATTTACATATGGAATAACATATCAGTCTTATTTAAGTCTTAAAGTGTGCTACAAATATTCTTGCATTAAAATTGCAACATATATATATATATATATATATATATATATATATATATATATATATATATATATATATATATATATATATATATATATAAGCTGAATAAATGCTAATATATGCAGCAGTAATGCAACAAATGACTAACACACCCAGGAAATCAAGAGAGAGCATGATACAGCGACACTCCTCGACCGATACACACACACACACACACACACACACTCAA
The DNA here is from genome assembly GCF_003368295.1 of Carassius auratus. Lineage (NCBI taxonomy): Eukaryota > Metazoa > Chordata > Actinopteri > Cypriniformes > Cyprinidae > Carassius > Carassius auratus. Next base: position 29,743,384 of record NC_039249.1, on the reverse strand, counting down.
TCCAGGTCTGTTTTCATGTCATGGTGCTAATCTAGCCAAGGCTAACGCTGGCTGTATCACATGCCGTGCTAAGCGTAAAATGCACTGGAAAAATGACATCTGCAGACACTCTCAGGGCCTTCACCACCGCACAAGTCTGCTTCTCACACAAGCACCATCAACAAATAATATTATCATCATATAAAAAAAATAGCCATTATAAAATAGTTTTTTTTTTCTAATATTACAATTTTTTGAACATTCTGTATGTTTTTAATATATAAAACACATATTACATTGATATATATATATATATATATATATATATATATATATATATATATATATATATATATATATATATATGTGTATGTGTATATGTATTTATATATATATATATATATATATATATATATATATATATATAAACATACAGTCAAATAAGAATTGAGAATTGTAAATTATACTGTATTTAAATTTTTCATTCTTATAACAATTGATAATTATGTTTATTTTATAATAGATAATTATTTTAATAATGTATCATAATTATGGCTATATTCATCAAACATTTTTTTCTTTAAATATGTTTAATAAAAACATAATTCTTCATTATGTATATAAAGAGGACTTTTCATTTGAAAATGTCACCTTTGAAAGAGCCTTGCATGCATGCATTTGCACAAAAATAAGTGTGCACACTTGAGATAGTGATCGAAAAAATGAACAAGATTGAAAGAGAGAGAGAGAGAGATGGAAAAGATGGGGTCAAAGTCAGGCATGCACAGGACCTCACGCTTTGTTTCTGCGTGGAGAGAAAGGCGACCTGGGCTGCCAGTGTCTGTGTGTCCTCCATGTTTTATGCATTCTGCCTCTTTGTGATGATAAGCGTCAGCGCAGAGGGCCGGACGCCGGGCTCTAGGGTGCTACGAAAAAGAGGGGGGAGAGCAGGTCCATCTCTGCTTTGGAGAACATGGAGCTGTCTTTTGAAACTAGCCTCGGCTCCAGTGGCCAGCTACACTGTTATTACCCACGGCTTCCATAACACTGCCGCCTGCGCAGCCATGCTACTAGGCTAGAATTAACCCTCACAAACACACATGACATGCATGGGGGTGTACCACTGCAAAACCATGAGATAACATCTGCTTTTGGATCATATTATACATTTATGCAAATATCAGTCCATTTCTTCAGTTAATATTTGACAGTTTGACAGTGCATACACAAAAATGGCACCAATCTTTTGTCTGTTTCCCCCCTCTATATAAATTAGCTATTTTGTTTCACACGAGTTCGTGAAATGCAGGCATTGTACGTCCTCGTGACATTAGCTGTGAATGACAAATGCTGAGGGCTACGTCTGTCTCTCAAAATATTCCCTGACTGATGGAAAATGTGCAAAAGCAGCTTCTCGCAATAAAAGAGGAATTCCTGTCACCATTCCACACGCACACACAAACATATAAAGATCTCCTTTTCAGGGCTGGCCCTGTCTATAAACCGCACAGGATCCACCAGATCAGGTGAAGACTTCTGCTTCTCTCCTTCTGTTTTCTATCGCACATTTTTTTCCTTTCAAAGCAAAAATAAAAATACTTTATTTAGCAGTTTGAATGTGGAAGTTAAATCACGATGTTATAACACTTGTGTATATATGCACAAAAAAAAAAAGATCCTGAAAACAGCAGGGAAAAAAAACGTGTTGGAAAAAAAGGATTGTATAATAAATTCAATAATAAAAAAAATAGACAGATGAGATGTGCATTACACACAATCACGTGCACACACACATATTTTCTCTATCATAAATCTCCACCGCAATGATTTGGAGACAGTTAACATGACAACATATTGTGAAACAGCAAGCCACAGACATTTCTGCCAACTTCACTGGGAACAAATAAGAGAAAACAGCAAAAGAAGAGGAGGGGGGAAAGAGGAAGCAGAAAGAAACATGCAGACAGTCAGTGCAACCGTCTGAAAGGTGAAACCGTGGCTTGAGCTGAGCTTGTGGTAAAAGCTGAGTTTACACAGGTATAGCGTACCTAACTATCCCTGAACCCCCTCCACACACACACACACACACACACAGACGATCCTCCCCACCCACGCTCAGCCTACCCCTGTCCGTGGTTTAATGATAGCACTGACATGTACGCCATTGTCCTCCCCCTCATTACGGGACGACTGGAAGAACTGGTCCTGACTGCACAGGCTTGCATATTCAAAACCATCAAGTGTAATCAGACCCAGTGCTCCTGCTAACCTAATTTACACACACACTATCCAAGCCCTACAGCAAATGGAGGTGGCTGGGCTTTCTCTGCGCGCCTCCTCGGCACGACTGGATTAATGGAAAACTCGTGACAGAGATCGGCTCCTCTCCACACACACACACACACACACACGCACATACACACACTCTGCTTTTACCTTCATATTACACCATCCCTAAGCGGTGTGTTTTTTGTTACTACAACATATGTATATTTGATGCTGACTATAGCTGTGGTTTTTGTATTGTGTAAAATAAGATAATATAAGACAGTATAGGATAAATATAAAATGTAATGCCTTATTTAATATTTAAAGGTGCAATAGTGATTACAAAATAATATATAAACAATACATTTAATATTACTATTATTATGCAGTATACTCATAGGCGGCCTGTCATTGATGTTGACCCAAAGAGGGCCCTCTTCCACCGAGGACATCACTGAGGCTTTCCCTAAGGGTGCCAGCAAGAGACAGAGAGAGAGAGAGAGAGAGAGAATAGGGAGGGGTAAAGAGGAAAGCACAGTCTCCCCCTGCCCTATGTCTCCACCACGACATCCATACACACTCATACGACACACGGCACGCCGTCTCGTCATCGAGCATCTCCATTCATGCACCATAGATGACCAGGATGAGTACACTTGGCCATGTGTATATTTGGTGTTGTAAGAGGAAGTGACTAGAAATCGAGACACAGGAGGAAAAAGAAAATAGAAGGAGAAAGAAAGCAAATGTAGCAAATCTACTGCTGAACAAGCGATTTCACTAAGCGGCAGTATCAAATCAACAGCATTAAAAAAAAAAAGCATTCTAAAAAACAGCAAGGACAACAGAAATAATAACTACAATTGTAATAATATAGTTATAAATTAATTGTAATACAAGTAAATGGTTTTTACTTAACATTAATTACGGTACAAATGAGTGCAGCAAATTATTATCAAATTATAATTAGAAAACTACATCAATTCAAATAGATTTTTCTAAATAAAAACTAATTAAATCAAACACCATTATATCATCCAACACAATGTCCTTCTATGTAAACTTAAAGCTAAATTAAACGTACAAAAGAATTGACAGATGTACAAATAAACTAAAGTGAAAAACAATCATGACACTCTAGTCTGTGTCTTTGTGTATCTCAGAAACAGTGAGCAGTTTATTCTTTTATTTCAAATCAGGTACAAATAAGCAGACCACAGCGCCTGTCTGTATCTTTCTGTAGGCTTGCGAAACGCCTGAAAGAATTTGAGACAATGCAAACCTTCATCCAAACCACAACGCAAACATGCACAACTCAGTCAGACATTTTTCTGTAACCCAGCGAATATCCTTACAAGCACACAAATCTGTTCAGAGCCTATAATAAGAGTGTTTTCCCTGCCTTAAGTACATACACACAATGCAACATAGTTTTTACACTGCTTGAATATGGACCAGAGTTACTAAATGCTACGTTTAAGTGTTTCATGACCAGGCGAAACACAAAAGGCAAGACCGACAACAAATACTGAAACAATATGACTTCCTAGAAATGAGTCAACTGCCCTCAAAATCATTGTCCGCAAAAGGATTAGCCCTGAATAGCCTATCCATGAGTTTTTGAAGAGTGAGTGAGATGGCAAAGACCTTGCCTGCTGTCTTTGTTTTGTGATGGTGAAAGCCAGAGCACAGAGAGAGAAAGAGAGAGAGAGAAAGGAAGGGAAAGGATAAGGGAGAGCTGGAACGAGAGATAGAGAGAGAGAGGGAGAGTCCATGCACAGCATCTGAATTATACTATATATCCTTTTTGTGTGACGCTTGTAATTATTGCCACCCCTCTACTAGGGAGCCGAGAGACATTAAACCCCTGACTTATCTGTCCTTCTCCTCCCTCCCTCCCATATTCTCTCTCCTAAAAACAGAGAAGCTAGTTTGCCCACTATGCCCTCTTTTAAATGGTTAAGAAAAGGAAAAAGATTGAAATATAATAACGAAAACACAATGGATTTTCCTGCCAATTCCCTCTCTCTCTCTCTCTCCCTCACACACACACACTCACAGATTTCTGCAATGCTGTTGTAAAATTCCTTTTTGTAAAAAAACAACAACAACAAAAAGCGCAAAAAAAGACACTACACTTTTCAGACACTGCACAGTATTAACCTAAAAAAGTGTGTGTCGTCCCTACGTTAGCTTCTGGTTCCTCTTGTTACGACACGTCGGGAAGGATAAAAAGATCTTGGGATTTGTGTTTTTCTGACCTCTTCCCTGATTCCTTCGATATGGCCCGTGGCTATTTGACCCCGTCTATCCTCTCAACTCTCTTTGTATGCATACCTTCCTTCATGAGTGTTCTCTCTCTCTCTCTCTCCTCCAACAAAATAATAATAATAATCCATTACTTTAAACTAAGGACTTTTTACCTAGTGCAAAATCTGACACTCTTTTCTTGATTAAACTTGAGGTACATTTTTATAGTCCTGCTAACCCCCACAATCTCGATGTATTGTTTGTGTGACCCCACAACATTACCCACCCCACTCTTCGCTGGCTCTGTAATGTTGGGTTTTTTCCCCTTCTCTTTCTTTTTTATCTTTCCTCCACTCACTCGGTGACCCCTGCTCCCTTGTTTCTAGCTGTCTGACCCCAAGTCTCTCAACCTCCCCCTCTCTTTCTTCCCCAACCCTGCACATCCACGAGCAGCTCACAAACAGTCAGTCAGCTCTGGGTCTGTCTGTCCTTCCATTGCATCTCTTCTGTTTTCTCCTTTTTCTATCTCACTGTGAGGTACATTGTATCATTGTTATGGATCCACATTTCCGTTTGTTCTTGTCCGTATACGTTGGAAGGACTATCTATCTCTCAATAGCTCTTCGTTCATGTTACTTTTTAAGTCCCTCCATTTTTTTTTTTTTTAATTCATGCTACACCTGTGGTCTTCATTAAGTTTTGGCTTCATTAAAATTCGAGCCACTTGTCTATTTGTGGGGCAATTTCGCCTCAATAGTTTAAGCTAGTTTAAACTAAGCGCGGCGAGGTTGTTAGCATTGTTTATAATTTGAAAACTCTTTTTCGTTCTATTTTTCTTCCTCAGGAGAACGTACGCAAGTTCTAAAGTCGAATTCTTATTTTACTCTCAACGTCTCTGTTGTCGAAATTACATTTCATTCCATTGTTTAGATTTTTAGATCCACAAATTCACGCCATAAGCGTGGGTTTTTATGGTCATTCGCCGTAATCGCTGTGTGTGTAGCGCGGCTCTCAGGGCTCTGTGAGCTCCGACTGAACCGCTCCTGAGACCCGTCTCTATACCAAACACACTCCCCTAAACATTCGCACACACTTCACACACATGCCTATCGATTTGCATGTGACTCTGGCTGGGAAGCAGCAAAGAACAACTTTAACGTCGTCTGGAATGAAAAAAAAAAAACATAATACGAGAAAAGACGGCGCAAGTGACAGGAGCGAAAAAAGTAGAGGAACTGAAATGCACAGCAAAGGGCGGAGAAATCCACACTAGAGGGGACACTAAAAAGTAACGATGGGCGCATTGTTGAGGATTTTTGCTCGCTAAATGAGAGAGGAAATGAAAGTAGAGGACGAACGAGCATATCGGTGTAAAAATGGAAAAAGCGGGCGACGCATCCCGCTCAGCGGACGCGGACGGACTCGGAGGCTGGACTAAGACGCTCCTCTCCCGGCTACGATCGCACAGAGCTCCCGGTCCTCTCCCAGCAGCCTCGTACATCGACACCCTCTCAAAAACCTCTTTCTTGACACTATTCGGTCCTTTTGTGACCCGTGTGAATACATGAACGTGCAGAAGTGTGTTTTAAATCCAACTGTTTGGAAAAAAGGAATCGCTGTCTTTGCCCTTTTCTTTTCTTCCAGTCACGAGAAGAGCGAGGACGAAGCCAGATGTAAACACAGGTAACGATACTAATAAACAGCAGCAAATAAAATCAACTTGCATGAAAATAACTGGCGATCGCCAGTTCTTGATCCTGCTAGGAGAATAGGCAAAGCCGGGGCTGCTACGGCGAAATCCCGAAAGCCATCGCTTTAGTCTGTTATTGAAACTAAAGGGAATCGTAACGCTAAGAGAGAGACAGAAAGAAAGAGAAAGCAAAGTTACAACTTACAATGTTTGGCTGCCGCTTTGAGATCCTTGCTTTTTAATCCAGTATTGAGACGCTTTGGCTAAAGATCCCATCAAGGCAGTCCCTTTTGGTCAGTTTGCGTTTAGGATGATGGTAAAAGAAAGATCATTGTTGTTGCGGAGAGTAAAAAACCGGAGTATTAGTTGTAAAGGCAATATAAAAATAATTTGGATGCAAAGCAGGCGATGAGTCTTGTGTTAGAGGGAGAGAGGAAGAGGTGAAAGTGAGATCTGATGATTGAAAAGAAAAAAACTCTTTGGATCTTTATTCCTGCTAATTAGTTTCCTGCAAAAAATGGCTGTGATTAATTCAGTGCGCATGTGCTTCATTACACAGGCACGACGGGAAGGGCTAATTAGCCACCTTCTGGATCAATAAGATTCAGCAGAGAGCCGAGGAGAGAGAGAGGGAGGAGGGAGATAGAGGAGGGAGGGAGGGATGGATGGATAGATGGAGAACGAGAAAGAGTAAAGTAGTGATCGGGAATTGAAAATATGGAATTAAGTACAGCACAAAGTAAGAGTTGGATGAGAAGGAAGACACTGAAAGTTAATAGTGGAGAGGCGCGCGCGGAGCCCCGCTGCACGGTGTTCTCGCGCCTGTATTATTTGCTCACCAGACGCTAGTTTTAGATTTAAGAATCAAAACGACTATGTTTAAGAAATGAAATAAAGCACTTATAACCTCGAAAACGCCAACTTTAGAGCGCTTACAACCCCAACAAGTTCGTCACCCTTTCAGTTGCCTCGCATTTAATAAAAACAACAATCTTATGACAGGATTAACATTGCCTAGATTTTTTTCTTCTTTTCTTTTAGAGCATGCAAAAGTGAAACAAAGACAAAGATGTTAAATAAGCAAAATATTTTAGTATGTTTTAGTGTATATGCACTTATGGTGAACAACAAACTTTAAAACATACCGAGAACAGCATCTCCTTACAAAAAGTAGCCTAATATACACTGTAATTATAAACACCTTTATTATCAGACTATTTTATTTATTACATTTTTTGTCTGGTTGTAAAGATGAGTTTCTGAACTTCTGTATATATGCACACAGGAACTGTTAAAAAACTGTGCAGTGTTAAATGTTATAATTTCAGCATGCACGTTTTGTGATAGCTATAGGATATTATCTGTTTTTTTTTTTTAGTATTGTCATTTTCTGAAGTAAATTTAAACTATCTCTGAAAACTACACTTTATGCATGTATCATAACATTTGTAAAATCGTTATTAAGTATCATATATTTTTTAGGTGTAATACATGAAATTGGACTTTTATCTGTCGTGGTAACACCTCGATATACTGCCTGTATTTACGTTCACGGTCTAAACCATCAAGCTGGATCTTGAGATGAGTGCACGAGGAAGAATCTAGACATTGCAACCGAATGCGAGGAAAAAACTAGACCATGCGAGAACAACTAGCCTATACTTCCCTCTTTTTAGCTTTTTTGAACAAATCTAGCCTATATTACTCATGTCAGAGTCAAAAGCGACGTAGGTTACGTATTTTATTCACTTTGAGACGATCAGCATTATATGATTAGGGATGATTCTTTAGATATTATCTTTAAGAGTAGACTCGATAAAAGGATGAACCAAAAAACTCTGTATAGAATTTATGAACAATTTTAATATAGGCTATGACATTTTCTGTTTCTGTTCCTATCTCTCTCTCTCTCCTCACTCTCAGACAGTAGGTGTAGAGAGGGAGAGAGTGCAATGTAGAAATCACAAGTTATTTAATGAACATTTTCCTTCCTGCACTTATCTTACTTTATCTAATGTTATATCAATAAACAGCTCAATGTGTTGTTTTTCATGTGTTATTACAATTCAAAGATAATTTAAACAGGTCATTCTTAACTCAAGTCGTGTTTATTTAAGCTAGTTAGAGATTTAAATAGCATGTAAATCGCTCCTTAAACAGTCAGCAGCGATATAAATGACACGATACGCGTTACATGCTGTGCGTTTTTTTAATAATTCTCGATAAGTAGTGTAACTTTCAAGCGCGTGCGTTCAAAGAGGTGACATTTGATCAATAGTAACAACTGTAGTATAGATCGGTGGGTTTCTCCACAGGTTTGCTTTTTTCACTTTGCCCCAAAACAATTCTCCTGCTTTTGGTGGTCATTTAAAACGCCCTCTTCCCGAATCAAAAGCGTGTATCCCAGTTCCGACCTTTGAGCCCAGGCCAGTGTTCTTTCTCATGTTAATTCTATTGTTGATTCTGACTAAAGAAATGACAATTCCTCTCTCTCTCTCAATGACTACTTTCGCTATTGACAACTCTAAGGGGCCAAATACCTGTTTTCTATCGATTGCATAATGTTTATTAGAAAATTATCATATATAATTTTTTAGTGTTTTTTTTTTTGGAACTTTCTTTTCTTTCTCTCGCTCTCTCTTTCTTTTAAGACAATGTGTTTTTCCGATTTATTCCTCAGAATACATGATGCCAATTTCCATGTTATCATTTACTCTTGCATTAGGCAATGTATATAGATATAGCACTTGTATGTCCAAAAATAATTACATGTTATTTGTGTTCTGCACGATTTTAATTGATTGTATATGTTATTGTAATATTGTGTTTATATTATTTTAGTATTAAGAATTGAAGTTGTCATTAACGTGCTATAGAATAAATTACTCTGATCATTATTGTCAGAGGAAATGTAATATTCCAATGTACTAACATTCCAGTAAAATGTGTTATTTTTAAATAAATGTATAGAAACTAATAAATGTTGTGTTTTATTTTATTTCCATCTCATGTCATAGCCTATTATAGAGAACATGTTGGAGAGCATGCAGTCATATGGAACTCGCTTTGGGAGTTTCAAGGAAACACACCGAGCCTCTATGAAATCCATTGCACTGAAGCATTATCAAATACGGATATCAATGCATTATACAAACAATAGTTGTATTAAACAATCTGGCCTCGTGCAATAATATAGGCTAGACGTGACAGTTGCTGCTGTATATGCGTGGATAGCGCGTGGGTGTCCGTGTGCGTGCTCGCATAGTCTAAATGTAAGTTTTAAAAGCATATCTTTTTATATTGCTGACGCGCAAATGGAAAGATATAGGAAATATCATGAAATAGCAAGCAGGACTACACGTTCGCAGGAACTAACTTCCGTCACGTGCGACGGAAAACAGTAGTGACAAATGAAAAGTTACAAAATAAAACGTCGATATGTTTGATATGCATACGGATTTTGCCTTGAGAGAATCTTCTGGATTGGTGATGTGCCTGCTCTCTTGGGAAAGAGGGATTGTAAAAATGAATGGATGGAAAATAGAGTGCGCGAAGAGTTAGAGGGGCAGTGAGATAATAAGAGGCCGGTGCGTGAAAAGGCACAGAATCAGAGCTTGTCTGTCGCTTTGTACTTTGTAACCTGCCATAGCCAATCTAAGCACATTTGAATATGCAGTGTGGTCCTGTCTGGCGCTTGATAGCCGTATTTATGGACGCAAATATCACCTGAGCTTTGTTTTCTTAAGCAGATGCACACAGAATCGTCATTGCATACTCTTTTATTATACACTAAATGTGTTTCTAATCTGTAAGGTTTAATCAATTGCGAATGCTCTGTCCTAAATATGACTGGGAATGACTGAACAGACATCCAAATACGCATGACCAACCCCTCTGGTGAACATGCTGATTGATCCGACTGGAGATGTGTGTGTAAACCTCGGTCCATCGCCGGACAAACAATGAATTTCACATATGAACCCTAGACTGCAGCAACAGAATCACAATCCGTTGCTATTTATGATGAAAACAAAAATGTTAGAATTGTTTGACCAAATTAAGAGAGCACAAAAATGTGAAAACACATTTAAATCAATGTGCATGTATTATTATTATTATTATTATTATTATTATTATTATTCAGCGTTTCCTGGGCTTTTCACCCTTATGCACCGCTTGTGCCACCACTGAATCGAGCCGCAAGGAAATGAAAACAGGCGAAAGCATTCAGAGATAAAGACAGCTGTCTACAACAGTCTTGCAACTTTATTAAAAAGCGAAGAACATGGTTGTTCAGATAAATATTAAATATGTTTGGGGATTTTTCCACTGCAATAATATGGAAGGCAAAGAAGTTCAAGCTACATTCGGATAGAGCTATCAAAGGGGTTCCATCCTCATGCTTCCCTAATGAAAGAATCTGGCGCTTAATTAGCATTTTCCCGCATGGTTATTTAACACAACTTTAACTCATTCACCGGTGAACAGCAGCGGCTATTTGGGAACGGGCGCATGCACTGCAACAGCAGCAGCGGAGGAGGTGAGAGCTGTGGCGCATGGCTGGTCTGAAGCACACTGGGACTCTATGGCACTGACAACACAGGAGAATTGTCCGGCCTGAAAGCAGGGGCAGGACGTGTTACCAGGTGCAATGGCAGCGCCCTCTTATGTTCACTCTGGCCATGGGGCTCAAACACAACATGAACCTGCCTTGTCAGGGATATACATGTTCCCTATCTGCCATCTGCAGCAGATCTGTGCGTGTCCTATGTCACCGGACTGCGTCAAATCGAGCACATATACATATAGGGAAATGTCTGTTGGCGAATGACTAGGTTCCCTGCTGAACATTTCACCCGGGTTCATCAAACATCTTAACTTTACGCACGAAGCCATAGTTGAATCGTGTATAGCGCGCACGACTGGAGACCCTTCTTGTGTGTGAGTTTTTGAAAAGAGGCCAATTTTAAAGCAGAAAAAGAAAATATCATGTGCTCGGAAAAATCAGATATGATGGGAATCATAAATAATAATACAGAAGAAGAAAAAAACTGCTGTGTATAAATGATTAAACGCTGTAAGACGGAATAAGTAATATTGCACTTACTGCAAAATTATTTCATGACTGTGTAACATCAAGATTCACAGATAAAACGACATTGTCTTATTATGATATAAATCAGCTCGCAGATATGACAAACACGTGAGTGAATCAAAGATGATACGTGTCAAAGGAATGTGTTAATTATCATCCACCTTAAAGACAAACTGAAGGAGAACAGCATCGTTCTTTTTTACATACAGATGAAAACATGCCATCTCTTATCTCAAATGCCACTGTATAATGGTTAAAAAGACGCTGTTTTATTTACATGATTTTGTTATTGTTGTGATGCAGAATGTTTGATCGTAGAACTGCATCTATCTCCGTAAATTATATCGTCTCTAACCTAAAAACATTTACATTAACTATTTAAAACCAATAAAAGTAGGCTACTGTCAATAAATACATACATACAATGAGAATGATGCAAGTTTTGCCGTTACACTTTTACTGACATATCAAAATATATATGTGGAGCAAATATGTCCAGTATATGAGACTGATAAAAAGAGCTGGACGCTTTTAATTAACGCAAAAAATCGGTTACTCTGGGGTAAATGTTAACATATGTTCCTTTTAGTGTGTCAAAACACACTTTATATTCACTAATATTTAAATATTTCTGCGAATGCGTTAATAAATACAACAAAAGGTTGTCCATGGCTAAATATGTCCCTGTCTTTTTTTATTACGTGCTGCTACATATCATTTCAATGTTTTGTGTTTAAAATTAATAATATTAATAAAACATATTTTAAAATAAATTAATTAATTAATGAGAACGCTTCTGCTAATATATATCTTTGTGTGTGTGTGTGTGTGTGTGTGTGTGTGCAAAATGTAAGACAAACATTCTGAATAACACACAGCATGAATTTATCTTAATTAAAAAAAAACGCAATTTGCCCTTCATAAACACTAATTAATCAAAATTATATATATATAAAAAAATAAGCTTATATGTTATGCTTCTCCAAAATGTTTTTACGCATTAACCTATTAGATTAATTAATTATGCAAATATTGTTAAATTAATTAATGAGTATACTTAAATTAATTTCCAATGTTACAGATTTGGATCTTTAAGGTTACCCGATACGTCCCAAACAATCCGAAAACTAAATTAATATGTGAACTCGAATTCTAGCTAAATAAATGATTGAATACAATGAAATAAAATAAAAAACAACGATCTCTCTACACAATATATTTAAAAACAATACAGAGTTGTATATGTATACAGTTTGATAAAATTATGTATGGTGTTGAATTATGTTGTTATGTTATTACATAATTATTATTATTATGTTGGTGTTCAGTCGAAGCCTTTTCATCAGCCTATAAAAGTCTAGATGTATAAATGCATGATATAATTGTAAAACATTTCAAGAAAAAAAAAAAAGTGTTAATCGAATATAAACCACCTGCGTGCGTCCGTGTGTTTGTGTGTGTTTGTGTGCACCACCGACCACCTTGTCAATTAGTACTTTTATTCAAAATATACTTCTGTATTTTGTTTGCAAAATTGTATCTTTTTTTTTATTGAATTATTTTTATCGATATCAGAACATCACAAGCTCTTAAAAATAATACATAATTTATGTTGCTCAATAAATGCATAAGCTTACAGAAAACAGCAAGAAGCTCAAGCAAATACACCTTTAAAAATCCAGGAACGGATCATATTCACTGTCTGTGCGATTGAGCAGTACAAATGTATCTGTTCACGCTCGTGCAACAATCAGAAAGAAAAGCAGCCTGGAGCAAGTCTGCGTCCAGAGGAGCTATAACTGCGAACCAGCTCATCCTCACACCGCCGATTCTCTGCAACCTCCATTTTATCTTTGAGCAGGTAAGAGAATAACGCAGGCTGAAATAAGACTGTCCAGTTTGAAATGCACTGCGTCGAAATGATCTATGCAGATCTGAAGAATAAAGAGTAAAGTAGAAAAATTCTCGACATCAACATGCAATATATAGATGCAATGCAATGTGCGCATTTTGGGCCTGTAGATCCATTCGAACTAAATAATTCTGCGCTTTCACTACATTCATACAGTATCCAGCCCTTAACAATTCCAGTTACGACGGAACATAATAATAAACACATATGACCACATGTCCATAAAACAATATAAGACACATTCGATTACAAATGCATTTTCTATTTATTTATTTAGAAAAGCTAGGCCTAAATATCCACATCTGGCTCATAAGTTTCATGTATAACAGGTGGAAGCCGCCACAGAAGGGCAACAGAGACGTAGGGCTCCCGCCAAGGGTCACTGTGCAAATCCTTCCCCACTTCTATCATCTGACATATATGGCAGGATTATGTGCAAAGCTTTGCTCAGGAAATCATTTCATCTCAAAGCGGAGACCCCGAATTTCCAACCGAGAAATAAGGTGATTTCATGACCCAGATGTCATGAACAGTTAGCTTAAAAATTAGACAGATGGCATTTTGTTGACAAATATTTTCAAAGATAAATAAAAAAACAAAAAAACCCAGGAACAAATTCTTCCATGCAGTCCATGTTTAATTGTGTGTGTGTGTGTGTGTGTGTGTGTGTGATGGACCTCAAACAAACACTATATATTTCAACAGTTATGCTGCAAAACATCTTAAATTATATTGACTTAACTATGTGTAAAATATGTAAATTAAATATTTAATTCTGAATATGAAGATGAATATGCACGTGTGTGAAGTCTGAATCTCTAAATTTGAAACATAAAACATGCACATACAAACAAGAAAAATGTGTTCTGTATTGTTACAAAATATTTGCTAGTAATCTATTAATGTAAAACATGTATGAATCAATTATTAATAACAATTAATAGCTTTATAATTTAATGTAAGTTTAATGTAATTAAGCAATTTATAAGTCATTTTAAATGATAAAATTTTTTATAAAATTATGTCGATCATGAAGGGAAAAATTAAAACTAATGAAAATAAAATATATATATATATATTTTTTAATTTAAACATTGAATTTATAAGTAATTACAAGAATAATAATTAATATAAGGATCGAGGAAAAGGCTTAGTGGAGCAACATGCACAGGCAAATTCTGCCAAAGCCTAAAACCCGCAACTAGTCTTGTGGGTGATGCAGCTGGGGTATAAATGCAAGTGACCACAGCGGCTGGAACATAGCTGCACGGTGCTTAACCCTGCCATTTCCCCCGCCCCTGTGACCTCCAGGACTCAGAGGCAGGTGGGCTTCTGCAAAATTCAGAGGTGGGGGTTAGATTGATGTCAAAAAGGGGACAAGCTGTGCATCACGGCCAGAACGCTGCCCCCGTAAGGGTCGGCGGAGACCCTGTCTGGCCTTGGAGCTCCACATGCCCATAAAACAAGCCATTAAAAAAGCCGTTCACGGCAAAGCATGAGCTCGTTAGGACAATTAACAAGAGAGGTGTTTAACTTGGCACTACATAAACACTCCACAAGGGACCCCACCAAAACAGGCCACCACACAACATGAATGTGTGTGTCCCCAATGCGACCAACACGGAAGTGTCACATGTCACATAAAACAGATTCTGCCATGCAAAATTTGCAATAAATGACATACAAGTTCCCCAACATTAAATCAAATCAGTTAGATTTGCAAAATCCAAATTCTTATTCAGAACTCAAATATTTCAATTACACTGCATTATTAAAGATGCATTATGAAGGACACAAACACAAATGCATTCGCTATCTCTCCACAGATAAACAAAGCATCGGGACGTCCCTTTCAGGAACTGGGCGACAGCATCGCCGCCACAGTATTAGTCAGAAAGCAAGGCCAGCGGGAATAATTCCTCTATTTTTGTCCAAGCGATCTAGCAACGAGACAGGACACCGAGGCGACGCTGGGCGGTGTCAGAATGACACATTCAACTCATCCATAATGAAAGTAAATAAGAAGTGTGATAATCTGCATTTCATGTATTTTTTGTACATCATGGGCTCTGCGATATGCAGAAATTCGTTCCTCGCAGAGAAAGAGACTATGGCCAAGAGAGATAAAGGGAATTGCTTCTCACATCTTCTGTTTAGAATTGTAAATATGGCGTATAGGCATTGCTGCTGTCCAATTACATATATCTTTCATGTATGAAATCATGCATGGCTCTTTTTACCGCGAGGCCAAGGAGGGCCGGCACAAAGGGAGCGACCCCGGCCGCAGTGCAGTACATCCCTCATGCAGAGCGGGGTCTGGTGCCGGAGCCCTGGGCTAAGAGCACTGTTCCATTAGTGCTCTCGGATGGAGGGGAAAATGAGGAGGACGGGTGGAGGGAAGGAGAGGGGAGATTGGCTCTCCTGATGGGGGCGTTCACCGCTCATGACTTCTCCTGACTTGCATTTGTCCCGTTGTGAGCGCGCCTGACCCCTCAAACCCTATATACCTTTGACGTAGCCCATTTGGAAGTCGCTAATTAGTTTAACAGAGCTGGATTCTTTCTTAATGCTTTGAAGTGTAGTGTTTTTTACTTGATTTTTTTTGGCTAATAATACATGAGCAAGATGCACAAAAAGCTTCAGTGCTCCATCTGTTTGGTTATTTATTTATTTGCTTTCTCTTTCCCCACAAACGAAAGCTCCCTGCTGAGTACTAATGTGAAATGACCTAAATTTGGCAAAATTACTTTGAACTTTTCAAGCAAAGGCCCTGCTCTCTTCTCAGAACCTGGCTGATTCCCTGAGTGTCTTGCGTTCTACCTCCTTGGCCTTCTGTTTTTCTTTTAAATACTTAATTCTGTAAACACTATTTACTTTCATTCAAGGTTACACCGAGAGCAGCGGATACCATCATTTTGAACAGCTAAAGAGCATGTGTGTCTGTCATGTTAGCAAAACACAAATATCACTGCTTAACATTTAAACACGATTATGCTAGTCACTGTGGCAGCACTGTGCGCCTATTTTGTAACTACATTGTAAAATGTTTATAGAATTATCCAAAAATCTACTCGGTGTGAAAACGTTTAAGTTATCTGGTTTGATTTGAATCAAAGCAATAATTGAATCATCTCCAAAAACAATGAAAGTCGTTTTCAAAAGTCAGATCAGACATAAAAAGACAACGGCTGTAGGTGAAATGGTCAGGGGAACACTAAAAACTAAACCGGTATTCACATTCTAGGTGAGAAATTTGTTCATCATAGATGCACAAAATGACTCTCATGCTAGGAACAAGAATTTAAAGAATATTCTGGGTTAATGCAAGTTGAGCTCAATCGACAGCATGTATGGCATTATGCTGATTACTACAAAAAGTAATTTCGACTCGTCCCTCATTTAAAAAAAAAAAAAAGTTACGGTTAGGCACTTTCAATGGAGCTAAATGGGGCCAATTTCTGAAAGAATTTTAAAGCTGAAATATGAAAGTTTATAAAAACAGCTACATTAATTCTACTGTCAAAACCAGTGTATTCTTTTAAATTGTTACAATTTTATGGACACTTTAAAACATTGTAATGAAATTATCCACTGATTTTTTTAGTAAACATTAAAAAAAATCTTAAATACATTGTCTTGTTTGGATTTTTTTAAAGAAAAGGGAAGACGAGTCTAAATGATTTTTTTTTTTTTTTTTTTCGTTTTTTGTGTCAGTCCAACTTGTATTGAACCCATAATATTCCTGCTGCACAGGCTAACTTTCATTATGGAGATGAAAATATGCAATGATATCATGCATCTACACATCTGTGCACTCTTTCTTTCCTGTCAATCAATCAATCAATCTATCTATCTCCTTCTCAATAGCTTTCCAGGATTTCCCTGCACCTAAGCATCTTTGAGCCAAACAAATTCAATCAGCACACATTCCCTCTAATCCTACAGCAGCAGACAGATGATTGAGTCTTCAAACCCGGGAAGCCTTTATCTACAGTGGGCTCTCCTGTAGGCCCAGCATGGAGGGGGAGCCGCCTATGTGGGCATGGACACAGGGAGTCCATCTGGGCTTCAAAAGCCCCTGAGGAGCTTTGGGGGTGTTGCCAGCAGGAAAAGAAGTGACTTCACAGCCTTACCTGATGGGGTTTTTGGTTTCAGTTGCCACCGCTCGGAAGCCCTCTCTGACCGCGTCCTTCTTTTCAAGTGTCTGTTTGAAGTGGGCGCCAGAAAGGTCACAACCCTTGCGGTCACAGCAGGTTTGGTGCAATGGCAGGCAGATGGCCGCAATCTATCGCTAATGCTAAAACTATCAGTTTTTTTTTTTTTGTCTGTTGGTGAATTCAAAAGTAAAGAGGAATGTAAGCTCTCAGATCCAGTGCCTGGGCACTATTAGTAAGTCCCTTGGCAAGGGCTTGGGATGATGTAGTCCTATAATTCCAGGTATTTCCAAGATTTTTCAAAGCTACGAGACCCGGTTATGTGATTTGGTTTGAAGCATCCACAGTCGGTGGAAAAGCCTTTCGGAATGATAGCGCCACCTAGGGATAAGAAAAAAAAACATGCTATTAACATTTACAGCAAAAGTTCTTTCATGCAACTGAACAAAGGATGAAACAAGAAACAGATTTAATAGATTCTCACAAAAACTTATAAACACACACTTTTATAAAGCAGGGCTGAGAGGACGTGAGGCCGTTGTTAGTTATGGTCGATAAGTGAGTGCAGATTTTTCACTTTGCGTGCTCGTTCCCCCTGAGAAAGAGCCGGCTAAATCTCTTTCAGGAGGGGAGGACACAGAACAATATGGCTTCCATCAAGTCTTTTGAATTCTGTAATAAGCTGTTTTAGAGAACGGAAAATTAATATATAATTATTTTTATTACTGCTGCAGGACAAAACCTTATGATTTTCCAGATTACATTAAGTAATAAATGCATTTCTTCGAGTAATTTGTCCTCTTGTGGCATTAGGGGCTCTTTCTCTCCATGAAAAGAGAAGAAGAAGAAGAAAAAAACAGAAATTTCCGGAGAAACTTAATTTTCCCCATAACCAGAACAAGACATATTCCTGTAATAACATGCATAATTGTGCACTCTGCGGAAGATCTCTCATACACAACAACAAAGCCACTTAGACAGTACATATTTATTCACATGTCAGTTCCAACATTGAAGGAGAAAAAAGGAGGAGGGAAAAGCAAAAGGGAATGCCACATGGGGCTGGGATAGAAAGCAGTGTAAATGTGACTATCATAGGCTACAGCTCTGACAGTTCTCGCCTGTGCTGCTTGGGCTTCAGTTGAGGGAATAAAGGACAGAGAAGGAGACAGACTGTGATTTCTGAACGGTCCCCCTGGAGTCTCTTCTATTTGGCAACATTTTTATGATTATTTTTACCTCTGTGGATAGAGCAGGGTTAAAGATGCTGTTTAATTGTTCCCAAGAGCTCTTATTAAGTTGTTGATGAGGAGCTCCAGGGAGAGGCACTTAAAACTGCAACAAAAACAAGCAGTCGAGTCAGGAAAGCTGGAGAGGGGATGGAGGAGGAGGAGCGGCAGGGGTTCGGAGATGGAGGATGAATGGATGGAGTGTGGAGGTCTGAACTTTTTTGATGCCGATTTATGTCTACGCTCGCCGGGTCCGTCTCTGCACCACGACCATGACAGCAAAGACAATGACAGGGACCAGTGCTCGCCAATAATTAGAAATGGCTAAATTGTCCCCCAGTATTTGATACTATTAATACTACTCTGTTTGTTGTTTGGATGATGAAAAGTTTTAGGCTGCTCTGCCTCGGTTCTTGTCGTAAGAGAAGGAGGTCTATAACTATAAAAATTGAGATGGCCAGATAAATGAAAGAAGGCTGGCTTTACAGTTCCCTTCAGTTTGGTAATGAGGTAAGAAGGGAGTAGCTATTTATTTTCATTTAATATCTGAACTGTTTTATTATAATAGAAATGTTAAACAACCAACGGTAATATGCAGTGATGCAAACTACTCAACGTTTTGCCATTTTGAATTGAAAATATAGGTTATTATCTAAATGATTCATGAAATTCATGACTAAATGTTAGCAAGAAGACAAATTAATGGAGACTTTTTCAACATATTAGGTATTAAGAGGTAAAGAGTGCATGTTTTAAAATAAAAATATATATTTATTCATATTAAAATGTATATATATATTTACATTTATACATATTGATTACATTTATATCAAATAAATTCTAATTCTAGATGGCGGATTTTGCCCTTCTTTATTCCATAAGTTATATTACATCATTAAATTCCTTAAAAATATATAATTATAAAAGCTTCCTCTATGTTCAAGACAAGGTCTGCTGCTATGAGCAGGAAGGAAGTGATGTAAATACCATGACTATCTCTTAGTCTGGTCAGTGATATATGGGGAAACCTGTCTGAAAACATTCAGATTTGAAACTCCTTTAGGTCACACTACTAAATTATACTGAAATTAAACTCTACACCTTTAAATATACAATGAATCAATATTGCAACATGATGATAAAGGTCCTGCTGCAGTAAGATAAACTATTACAACCTTCTATCCTGGTTGGACAACACTAAATGTTTCTAGTGCAGTTCAGTGGAATTGATGCTTTGCATTCAAAATCTCTCTCAGGCCATTCCTCCCCAATCGCACCTTCTCCACTGGGCAGACTGTGGCCTTATGCTGGACAGAGCAGTGGGATGGAGTGGATCTGGATCAATACCCCAGCCTGCAGCGCAGCAGGGCCGCGGGCCATCCCTGACCTGGGCTATTGATCAGCCACTCCTCAGCTGCCAATAGCAATGTGCTAGATGTGACACAGGGGCTGAGAGCAGACAGGCGGCTGAGGGATGGGGGAATGTGTATCGCCAGTGGCAGCCCCACAGCACAGTGAAGATAAAAGTCAATTCCACTTAACCAAATCACTGACAACTAAATAGTTAGTGGACGGAGGAATGTGCAAGGTCTCAGGTGGTGGCATCTGGCTGCATGGATGACTGCGAAGCTGGGATTCCCTCACCTGCACTGGGCAAGCTCGAAAACTGGGTGCGTACCACATGACCAGATCTAACCTGAATAAACTGCAATGAATAAAAAATACACATATACATAGTCCTTATACATGTATAACACAAGCAATACAAGACCAACAAAAACACTTCCATCGAATGATAAACTACAGCCATTTAACAGGACAACACATGTATTACAATTTATTTTATGTACTGTATACTATATAGTATTTTATTAATGCAATACATTTCTAATAAAAATTGCTACTTGATATAAATAAAAAATTTAATTTTAAATTTAAGTGTAAATTATTTTAAGTATTCAACCATTTTAAGTATAGTGCTAAATTATTTGGTTATTGTTTTACACATCACACAGATTAAAGATCTGTTCATGTTGTGTACAGCACTCCCAGGCAGCCCATCTAATCTATCTTCCAGGCAGCCATTAGCAGTCCATATCAGAGTAGTTTACATGTCACTTTACTGCTCCGCTGCCTGTTCATTGCCATTCTGTAGCCAATGGCCCGCCTGTCCATTCAACACCTATCTAATGCTTCATATCTCTTCTTTTAATTACTGACTGACAGCAAGGCAATACTGAACACTTCATTACAGAATCAGCCCAATGACTAGCCACCACAGCCCAAGTCTCCCTGGTCAGTCTGACAAGCAATGCCTAGGTCAGCAAAGGTCATTCACCCTGAATTTATCAGCCAGGAGTTGACCGAACCCAGCCAGGTCATCATACAGCGAGGGTAGTGACCTTGGCCGACTGCTTACGTCACGTATTGATCCAGTCGTTTATGTCAAGGCCACGCTAATCACCAATAGCAGAGTCTCCAAAGGACAGTTAAATACCAGTGGATGTGTCTGTGACTGAGATTAGAGGGGAAAAAAAAAAAACAGAACAAGAAAGGATCAGCACATTTCTGTTCTTTCTGCTATGAAAATGGCTCAACTTTAAAAAAAAAGTACTGGCTTGTAAATCATTTGGTCACATTAGCAAAATGTTGGAATAAAAAATGATGGACTTTAAAATAAGTTTAAACTCACAAAACTGGCAATTTTGTCAGCTATTTCTACTGGATAATATATTTTAATTAAAGCTTGATATAACTAGAAACATATATACTAATTAAAGAAATTTCCATTACTTTTTTATGATTTTGTAGTTTTCTAGATTTTACCTTATATATCCAGGCTTTACAAGACCATGGGAATCCTGGTTCCTTTAATAAGAAATGGTAGTTGTTGAGGAAACTAATTGAAATTATTATTTTCTGCTGTGGAAATTTTTTTGAAAATCGCCAGTTTATGGACATTTCTCTTTAACCCTAAAACACAACACAGTTCAATGCATTCTTCAGAATAAGGAAAAGACTCTTGGTGAAAGTCCTACAGAAAACAGATTAATTATTTCAATATTAACAAAACACACATTTAGCATGTACTTCTCATTCACCTCAATTGCATGGAAAAGAGTGACTCGTACAATATTCAAAATGTCTCCTTTTATGTTCCATAGTAAGTCATAATGGGTTTAGTAAATAATGCCAGATATTCCAGATTTTTTTTGTTGTTGTTTGAATATATATTAAATATCACTGTAAGTACAGCCATATGTCAGATATCAAACTTATTAACACAGACATCCAATGTCCTATTAAGTTCCCAGAAACTACGTCCCTCTGAATCCAGCTGAGTTAAAGGAACACAGCAGTAATCAGCACCTGAACAAATCAGTGTTAGATACTCTCATAAGCCTGAACTGTTTGCCTGATTAAGTAGCTGTCAGCTTCTGTGTGGACCCGGGTTCAATAATGTGCAAGAGAGCGCTTCAGAGAAAGTTTCAGTACAAATGCGTGTGTATTTGTGTAAGAGAACTTGCGTAAAACCTGTTTCCCTGTGTGTTAGCGTAGCACAGTGCCAGCTGCTCTTCAGATCTCTTTCTCGCTCGGTGTCACTCACATTAAATGACAATAAAGGTTGGGAATCCGCGGAGCAAGAGAGACGAGCAGCCATTTCAACTCTTCTTGCTTTATTAGGCTTTGTTCCGTTTAATCAAAAAAGTGATGCCCCCCCCTTTTTTTAAAAAAAAAAGACCTGATAAACAGAAACGATTGCATCTCTAAATAATAGATGATACCCTGGCTTCATACAGACACATATATAACGGGGAAATAATTGAAGACAACAAGGTCCTATAAGAGACCCACTTGAGCAATGCTGATTCAGAAAGCTTCCTGACTTCAAACGCTCTGTCATAAAGTATGGATAATCCCTTAAGAAAGGCGTGCGTCTGTTTACAATTTTCTTCTAATTAAGGCTACAGAATAGGGCGATCTTTGTTCAAATTGATGCGTGTTGGATGGATTTTGGCAGAAAACAGTACCATTGGAAAAGTGTGTGTTTGTGGGGGAGTTACGAAGTAACGAAGTAAACAATAACATCCTAATACAATCTCAGCATCTGAATAAATATTCTTGCATCTGTCTACACATGACACACTTTCAGACAGGAAAACAAGTTTTCAAAATAACAAATTAAGTCTTTTTTTTAAAAAAAACAATAACCCCAGTTTTAGAAAATAATCCCAATGGTCTACGTGGTTCCAAGAGGATCTCAGACACTGTAACAAAATGAAGTTTTGAACTTGATTTGTCTTGACTTCCCTCAAAATCTGGGCTCTTATCTTTGTCGTGTGTGAATTTAAATCGGTCATGGAACAAATCAATCGGAGCAACAAAGAGCAAAACAGCCCTGAAATGAGCTCCAGAAGGAAAATGGGACAATTAGGCTTGGACACATCCCTCATGATTTTCCCTTTAAAGGACATGTCACATGTCAGTGGCTGCATATCAAGAAGTTTAAAGAGATATGAACAAGGCGATCCCGTCAGACCCACGTGATGGTTTATTTGAGGGTTCTTGAGAGAAAGCTGTAAAAAACATTACTGCATACTGTAGACTACATGGATCATGGATAACGTCTGTACAGACAGATGTGAAAATATATAACAGCATACAAAAATAAATAAATAAATAAAAACCTGACTGATGACTGATATCTGGTCTCTACTCTCCACAGATATTTTAAAAAGTGGATATTCATTAGCATTTTTAAAGATATATTGGTTGCACTTTATTTTACAGTACGCGTACTTACATGTACTTATAGTGAACTTACAGTGTATTTATCTAAGAAAGTTCTGGTAACACAAGGTAACTACATGGGGTAGGGTTAGGTTTAGGGGTAGGTTCAGGGTTAGTACATAGTTATTAATTATGTTATGTAATTACTAGAATAAGTACATAGTGTGCACATGAGGAACAGGAATGTAAAATAAAGTGCTACCGATATATTTTTAGACTTTAACTTTGCATGTTTAGTTACATCCTTACATCCTAATATTATTTCCATTGGTGTCCTCGAAATACGTGCAGGTTGGACCACAAAACTGTG
Organism: Carassius auratus; assembly: GCF_003368295.1. Lineage (NCBI taxonomy): Eukaryota > Metazoa > Chordata > Actinopteri > Cypriniformes > Cyprinidae > Carassius > Carassius auratus. Next base: position 29,719,706 of record NC_039249.1, on the reverse strand, counting down.
CTGCACTGCAAAATACAAGCAATATATTAGAAAATTTGAGACTTAAAGAGACTAAACATTGTCAGTGTTAAAGCTAGTACGTTCAAATTCTACTAAAATTCTAATTCATTTGAAATCTAATAAAAGATTAGGATTGTGAAATCATAAAAACAAATATTAACAAAACAAAAGAAAACAATCCAAACAAGAAAAAAAAAAAAAAAAAAAAAAAAAAAAAACTCAAATGAATGACACTTGGAAAATACTGACTTTACTTTCACTTTATATTATAAAAACATTTTAATGACAGTTATGTTTATACTTGTACTATAAGCAATTTTTGTTTATTTGTGACTTTTAGAGCAACTAGACAAAAATTAGGCAGATTCTAACATAACTAGGTATGGTGACATCTTCAAAAAACAACAAAGCAATAAAATGCAAAAGAACCTCAGACTACATTAAATATGAGTAATATTTAAATACAAATGTATTTTATTTCCATACAAGAAACTGTTTTAGTACTGTTCATTTGTACCTTGATAGAAACTAAATCAAGTTGCTAATGTGGACAGGTTATATGACCGCCTCAAAAATCATAAACAAAACAATAAAAATTTTGGTAGCACTTTATTTTAATGTCCTATTCCTAATGTACATACTATGTACTTATTATAGTAATTACAATAACTATGTAATAATTACGTACTAACCCTGAACCTACCCCTAAACCTAACCCTACCCCATGTAGTTACCTTGTATTACCAGAACTTTCTTAGATATAAGATATAAGAAATACACTGCAAGTGCACTATAACTACACGTACTGTAAAATAAAGTGCAACCAAAATTTTCTTAACATTAGATTATAATTTTAATGATCGATGTTGGATAGTATATTGGAGTATATATTTTTCCCTCTATTTTTTTGAAAAAATAAAATAAAATAAAAAACCTTTTTGGTGCACCATTGAGCCCATCAAAAACACATTTGAAAACACTCCTTGGTTGTGTTGATAAAGGCTTAAGATAAGGAATTAAGAGTGAGATTATTGGTGAAGTTTGAGAGACAGTGGTCCGTGTGTCTGTGTGGTGGAGATTTGAGGATTAAAATAAGCTGACCCTTCATATTTAGTGCCATGTGTGAGAGATTAATCTAACTAGCCCAGATCACATTAGACCTTATCATTGTGCAGAAGATCTCACTGTCGGCCAGAGCACAACCCGTCCCCTGCTGTTGGATTAGTGACTGAGAGATGCTGCATGTGTGTGTGTGTGCTGACCGAGCTTTAACTGACAAAGGATCACACCTAAATTAAAGCCGGAGAGGACCTCAAACACTTCATTAACACCTCGAGCCATGCAATCCACACAACCCACGCTGAGCGCCGTCCCATGGCCAGTTCTCCTCCATCACTCAGCTCTGCAACACTGGCCCATTCCCATTCATCATTGTTCATCAAGCCATGACGGTGACTAAAGCTCTTCACCTCTCACCTTCTCTCGGCCTGTGTCCGTCTCAACATGTCAGGCGCTATAGGAAACCTTCAGGACCCCTCTGACACATCTCACTCCATAAAAATCACCTCGCTGCCCTGGATCTGCCACCTCAACGCCGATCATGGGGTCGCTTCATACACATCCTCAAAAACTTCTCACGCAAACTGCACCAAATAATCTCACTCTTGAAAAAAATATCACTCTTTTGAATATAAACCTCAACAAGTTTTAATGCTTGGGGTTGCCAGATGTCGAGATCCCTCTATCAGTACTTTTCTCTTAAAATGAGACATTTTCTGCCCTGGGTTTTACTTTAGCTTCATAACCTGGCAACCATTTGTACATTTTTTTTTTTTGTTGTTGTTGTTTTAATAGAAATACATGAATATAATTTGGAATTACTGGAATTCATTATTTGGAATAATCAGTTTTCATAATATACAGAGTGTGTATATTTAATTAATTATATATTATAACAATAAATCAGCAAACTGGATAAGGTCAAATGTACCATGTGCATGCTTATTATTATTATTATTTCTCAAAAGACAACAAATATAATCAGTATTCGTGATATAATTGTGAGAAACATGATTGTTATTATAAGTTTTACCATTATGCAAAAGTTTTGATTGACTGCAACTAGACAAAAATTCTAAAACTAAACTAAATATGTCCTAAAAACCTAAAAAGGACATTTAAGGAAACAAGACTTTAATTATAATATTATATACTATAATATTAGCAAGTAATATCAATATATTCCAAGTTAACCCACACAGTCTTAAAAATGAAGGTGATTTAAAAGGTTCTTCAAGCGATGCCATCGAAGAACCATTTTTGGTTCCACAAAGAATCATTCAGTCAAAGATTCTGTAAAGAACCATCTCTTTCTTACCTTTCTCTTTTCGGTCAAGTCACAAATGAAAATTATTGTACAGAAGTGAATGAAATTGTCATTAAAATCCACACTGCCACTGATATCAGTAGGAAAAACACTGACAAACAATTTGATAACGGACATTTCCTGTGGCTGCAGCAGTTTCACATCAAATCATATTAACGGCCAGCGACTCCAGGACGGTCTTTGAAGTTGGGAGGCAATTTCGAACCGTGTGGATTACAGGGAAAGCAGGGTTTATTTTTACAACCTCCATTATGTCAAATTGTAAATATTCAAATCCTGGAATAAAACCTCTGGCTAAGTGAAGACAATCTGCGAAAAACAACATAGCACACCTCAAATAGTCTTCTTTAGAAATGAAATTATTATGAAGATTAACGGCAAATCCTATGCAATGAGATGTGTGTGTGTGTGTGTGTGTGTGTGTGTGTGTTTGCGGACAGTGCTGCAGCAAGCTGGAGAGCTTTCTTTGTGTGTTCGTGATTCGTTGTTGTCTTTATTTGTTTGAGTGTTTTGACATTATTTTGCATGCGCTGCTCTTGGCTGGAATTAATATTTTGGTGGGCTTGAATATTAATCTGGCATCAGAGCTGGGATTAGAGCACTATTGTTCCTTTACAGCTGAGCCCCCATAGCGAGATGACAAACACAAAGACAATCTTCCCTGCTCTGCTCTGCATCTACAGATAACAGTCAGACCCTTCTCCCTCCATCCTTCTCTTCCTCTCGCTCACTTTTCGGCAGAGGAAGGGTGGTGGAACTTTCCATGGTAAATTTACACGGCAATTGTGCCCTTAAACCATGCTGCTTCCCCCAGCTTATACTGTGCATTTTACAGAGTTTATCAAAGAATACAATGGGGTTATGCTTGAACCATTCTTCTCCAGGCAAGAACAGTAATTTAAATGCACCAGTGCTACTGAAGGGAGCCGAAGTGGCGTTTTTTTCTGCTGGAAAGGGGCGAAATGAAAACGTGTTACAGAAATGTGCCGCATTACGACGTTGACCTTTCCTGTTCGTAGAGTCTACAAACAGCTGTGAACCTCTTTCCTCTGGGCTCTTTGTACATCAGACGGCTGGACCGGTACAGGCGCGCCATTCCTCAATAAAATATTCTTGCTCTCCGCGTCTCACTTTTCTCTCTCGTGTGCTTTCCAGACAAACAGAAAAACACGAACGCACACGTTCCGTCTCGCGCAAATACTCTAAACAGGAATAAATACACATGCAAAACATACACTACATTCTGTCTGACTCCAAACACATGCAAACTGCTTCTTTCCACAACTGCACACAACTGAGGGGTGGTGAATTTTACATTAAAAAATTTTGCATACATTTTTATGAATGAAAATTTTTGTTATATCCTAATAATATTGCAAATTAAATCTTACATCATCATAACAACTTGGGAAAAAGTAGTATTTGGTTTGTCTGCGTTTTACTTTAATGACACTCAAACTGCATGGAAATCCACAAGATTATATATAACCTGATGATCAGATTATCTAGCATAATCTGGTTTTGCTTCAGTGGAAAAAAGGAAGGAATTCAGATGATCAGTGTCAAAAATCTCACTTCGCAGAATCTTACTTGTGCATGAATTCTCATGAAGCTTGTGGTCTTAAATAAATGCATACGTACCTAAACACATACCATATATTCTGTGTGGTCTCAGGCTTTAAGACCCCACTGTACATACATGAAAATGCTAAAATATACAGTACAGACTTCCACCCACTTCAACACACGATACTTCGGTTCACAGAAAATGACATGGGAGTGTATGTAGCTGACAGACCCTTGATTTAAAACCTCTTAAATAAGAAGCGTCTACATGCAAGTCTATTCTAACGCCACGTATTATAACACAACAGCTCACTTTCCATCTTTGTCCATGTTAAGGCCCATACAGCGCTTTCTCAAGATGGATGTCAGAGAACCGCTCAGCCCATTGGATGATCATAGAGGTTCTGTCAGGGAATTGTCAATTCAAATGGGAACACTACGTGTCTTTAGTTCTGATACACGTCTACATGTGTGACCTAGAGGCACTGTGCTACTTGAGCATTAGCAAGCACTTGTCAGAAACAGCAGGAGGGGTGGAGAGAGATGGGAATGGAGGTGGAGAAAAATGGAGAAAAATCAATGAGAAAGCAAGAGTAATATTTAACAGAGAAAACATGGGGCATCAAACAACATATGAAAAGTATAAAAATGAATATTTAAACACACACACACACACACACACACACAATAAAATGAAATAAATTATCTGAGCCATGGCCTGCTGGTTAGTGCATGTCCCTCAGATGTTTTGAGCCATTGTGCTCATGACCACAAATTAAAATCCTGCATGTGTTGTGTCCTGTTTCTACCCACAACATCCTGATTCATTATGACTGTATCTATAATAAAAAGGTGCTTATCATAGACTGTAAAAAAATATGAACGTAGTGTCCGTGACAACACTCATAGACTCCTCAATAGCGTTTTTGAAGCTCAAAGTGTGTAGAGCGGTTTGTCGCCATCTTGGCAGTGCATCACCGCGCGACTCTCCTGGAAAATCGAAAATAGGCAAAAAGGCGGGAGCTGATTGCTGAAGCCACGGCCACCTAGCACGACGGCATTGTCACTCAAGTGGCCACGCCCTTAATTATCCAGAACTTTAAGTCTTAATATAATTTAAATGGATGAGTTTAAAAAAAAAAAAAATCACCCCCCTCACAGTTGTCATAAAGGGCAAAATTAGCAATATAGACCAAAATAATTTTTTGAACCAGGCTGTAAACATGTTTTTTTCTGCTGTAAAGTTGGGCATTTTAACATGGGGAGTCTATGGGACTGGCCAGTCGATGAATTGCAGTTTTTGTCACTTCCTTATTGGCTTCACGAGAGAGAGCGCGAGGTTGCTGCTCGGTGTTTATGCATCAATCCGCCTTAATCCTCCCAGATTGGAAGGGGTTAATGGAAAATCTATAACGAATGGATATGTTCATGAAAGAACTGAATAACACAAAGTGAGAAGGGAACAGAGGAAAAAGAGTGAGTCTGAATAAGAAGAGGGAGGAGTAGATAGGGCCCGTGTATCCTGAGATAGCTACAGACTTCCCAGATGTTATCTGTCACTCAAGAGAAGACTCCTGGTGACCAGATGTGAAGAGCATGCCGTATTCCCACATTAACAGAAGTCAAGTGTGAAAATATTCATCACACAGGCACACGCACACATAAGAAGGAAACTTAACATTTAGGATTTAAGCTCTAATTAAAAAATGGCATGATACAAACAAATAATCCTGCATTTCTAGTTACAAATTTAATCTGCATTCATCATATTTTATTATGTTACAATATAAATCACCAAATGAACCTACAGTGAAGCCTGAAACTCAGGCCTAAAAAGTTTGAAGTAAAGCCTAGCCCAAGTATAACTTTCCAATTTGCTTCAAAACTGCACATTTTCACGGTTTCCGCTTATGCTTATTCATTAACTCCTTAATCACTATGACAGCTGTTTATAGCATCTCTGCTCAGAGGCAGGAAATTATCCATTTTTTTATTTACTGTTAACAAAGGCCCTCCGCGTCATGCGAAAATAAATAAACACGAGGATGATAAGGCCGGGGGAAACACAATGCCTTTAATTTTTGCAAAGCTACTTTGGGCTGATTATTATTTATTTTTTTACCAAAACTAAGTAAGTGGATTGAGAAAAAGAGTTAACCACTTTTATCATTTGCCGAAGTGACGAATCTGCTTTTCCTTTGTATTCCCCCTTAAATGCATGTTCTGTTTCTCTCTGATAAGTTATGTTGTCTAAAAACATCCATGCTTCTCCAGCGCTTTGTTCGTCAGAGGAACTTCATACCCAGGGATTTACTAAACACAATTCATCAAAGTGGAACAGCAGTGTTTTTCTCCCTGCTTTCCTAATCCCTTTTTGCCGCAGATGAGAGATTTGCTGTTCAGACTCATTAAGATTAGAACGTTTTTGCCAGAGTTATTTAAGAATGCACAGTTCCCGCCGAAGACCGCACAGAGTTCACAGAGAAGGGGAAATCTCATGGAGATGCTGTGTTCTTTCACGACGTGACCACCACGGCTCGCATTTCCATGCTCTGTGTTGAGGATTGAGCGCTAGCTAGTGAACCGGCTCTCAGAAACACTGAACTCATTAGGACTGACAGCAAATTATCCTTGTGTCTGACAGTGGAGTTGGATTACAAAGTTCAAGGCAAACAATGGGTGAATCAACATTTCAAGACACTGCTCAAATTGTGATAATTGAAACAGCTACAGAGCATGTATCATATGTACGCTTGGCGGCCAGGGGAAAGAGTGTGTTTGTTTTGGCGGCTTGAGTGTCAGAGTTTTGGCTGGGAGTGCATGTGTTTTGTTTAGGAATGTAGGGTTCTTTGAGAGAGCTGCAGTAGTGGTTTTGGTGTGGGAGGCCAAAGTCCTATAACTAAAGAAGCATTTATTAAGCTATTCCTGCTGTAATTATCCTCCGAATACGTGTTATTTTTATTCATTTATACATATTTTTTTTTCCATGATATGAAAAGGAATTTTTTGACCTAAGCAGGCGATGCTCTTTGAAGAGGCTAAGAGGTTTTGTGCGGAAGTCCCTTGACTTGGTGGTAATAATTCGATCAAAAGAACAGCGGTTTAGGATTAAGAAAGTAGCTGTGAAATAAAAAAAAGTGCCTGAGGGGCCGTTCAAATAGAACATGTTCTTGCATTCCGTCTGCTTTATTTGTTTAATTGTTGGTCAACATATGTAAAAAGGCACTACATGAACGGCTTTGGTTGTTACGCTACATCTCACTGTTATTTTTTTTTTTTTTTTTTTTTTTTTAGGTGCCCATGCTTTTAACAGGGCGCGTAAAGTAAAAAAAAATTGTAAAAAATATATATATCATATGTATATATATATATAATAATAAAAAAGAAACCTTGAAATAAATTAAACATTAACTAAATAAGTAAATGAATAAATAAATAAAAGAAAAACACACAACAAAAAATACTAAAATTATTTGAAATAAAAATAAAAACAATAATGTAATTCAAAATATTAACAAAAATACAATAATAGTATAGTAATTTAGTAATATAGTAAATAGTAAATTAGACTAATGGGAATGAATGTACTTAATGTACTTACTGTAAATATGCACCTTTTACAAATCTGTTGTTGGTTTTTAGTTGTTTTAATGCATCCTGTGTGAACAAACCATGAAAGGACTACAGTATGTGCTTGATTTGATTTTTAAAACATAATTTCTTAAATAATGACTGTGTAAGTCACTCATACACTTACTCAGTAAAAAAAAGTCAAATATCACTTCATATCAAATATCAACAGTAAAAAATTATGGAAAAAGTAATGTTTTATAGGAATACTATGAAACTCTTTAAAGTTCTTTGAACCACATATGTATACAACAGAAGTCTTGCTTACTCTAAAATGTAATGGCATGCAAGGGGCAGCGGACGCATGGCATGTGGGCATTGGGAGGCTTGTGGTCTATTAGCATGTGAGCTGGGACAGGTTTTCAGAGGGGGTGGGTTTTAGGGGGAGCAGTAGTTTTTTGGCTGCTCTTACGCTGCAGAGGGATTCATACTCCAATGCTGTATGAACACACAGCTTCAGTCTCGGCAGCTTTCCCAAACTTTCCTACTCCAAGTGTCGCAATCTGGTTCCATTTTACAGCTGGCCTTGAGATTGTAACAGAGCCCCTTTCTCCCCCTCCCAAACCACATATTTAATCCCTTCGCTTATGTCAAACTTAATTACGGGACCTTGTACGAAGAAATAACAAGTGTGCCTTGTAGGAGAGGGAGTGAGGGGGTTTTCGTGAGGAAGAGAGAAAAATGGGGGTATGTAGAAAAAAAAATTAAGGGCTAAGGGGAAGGACTGAAAATCTATCAAGACATAAAACGGAGGGTAGTAGTTAACAGAAAGGAAGAAAAAAGCAGACATGCGGTGGATTTGTTACAAAAACTCTGTTTAATACTAGAAAGTACAGCCAACAGAGCTGAAAAAAAGCGGATAACCCAGTTTTGCTTTTCATATTATCTGGGATATCATTTATAAATCAAGTTCACATTTTGAAACGACTGACATATTTCACTAAGGCATAAAAAGAAAGAAAGGCACAATTGCCAGTAAAAAAAAGCTAAAGAAATCAGTAATAAATTATTCATGATTTAATTTATATTTCCAGTACATATTTTGGATAAGCATTTAAATTATAAATAATATATATGTTCATGAAATAGTATTATTATTATAAAAATTACTGTTTAATAATTAGTATTATTGTTTAATAATAATAATAATAATAAAAACATCTTCCATTTCGTTGTTTTAGTAGATAAATAATTTGTTAAACTGATAAATCTTTTTTTTTTCTTTTTTTCTTGACATTACAATTCAAATTTCACTTCCAGTCATTTCAAATCAGCATCTAGCTGGGTGTGGCCCATTTAAATTCCAACTCATGAACTGAAAGGAAGCCAATTCCACATTTTGCCCAACCCTGCCATTGTAGTGCAGTGTCAGAGGGATTGGAGGATTGTGACTAACACAGTGACAAATCCGCCTGTAGGTATATCGTGGCTTTAGTGCATAACATAACAAACCTTCAGAACTTTACTACCACTGGCTAACAGATTCATTTTCACCATCTGCCTCTGTGTGTGTGTGTGTGTGTGTGTGTGTAAGAGAATTTAAGAGTATGTTTGAGTCTGTGTGTCTGTGGAAGTATTTACTATTCAGAAGTGGAACAGTCAAGAAGAGTGATGTTTAGTCTGTCAGTTTAAAACTATTACCTCAAATTCCAAAAATGTGAGCTAAACCTGTCTCACACTGACATGGAAGACAGCGCTGTGAAGAGCAAGCCTTTGAAAGTCAAAATCAATTTTCGGTGGGGTAAAACAAACGCTTCATCTGAGTTCCACGAACCGGATTTCTAACACTTCTAAAAGCACATATTCATACAATCTTTATAAGGCAAAAACAGACTAAATGCAGTGTAAAACTGCTTTGAAAGAGAAGGATGCACCGTAGAGGCTGAGGTATAGAGGGATGAAACAGTCAGCAACTCTCCTCAGAGACACAACAGAGAGACAGACAATTACAGTCTCAAAGGAAGGCTAGAAGAAAGTCAAGAAGAAAGAGCTCTCTTCCTCTGCCGTCAGCCTCAACATTGCTCTGGCCTGCTGTCCGTCCTCAGTGGCCTGGCTGAAGGGTTCCCAGGGTGGTCGAGCGGCCCAGGGCTGGGCTGAAGGAGACCAGATTCCCATGCCATGGGCGGTGGGACTGGCGCGCCACCCGTAGTTATTTATAGGAGGCCTGCTCCGAAGGGCCAGGAGAGAGGGCATGATTGTTTTCCTTTCCATTCCCCTGGCCCACTCACCCGGCCTCACACAAGGGTGGTAAATATATACCCAAACACTGGGAGCTGTGCAGAAGGGGGAGAGAGACAGGGAGAAAAAGAGAGCCAAAGACACGTAGAGAGGGACAGAGATGAGTGGGGAGTTCAGTCATGGCTGTTAGGAAAAGGTGCGCTTGATTTGGACTAGGTGACATCTCGAAAACTTTGTCCAAGATGTTTACAAGAGAAAAACATCCAGTAAACAAGTCTGCAAAATAGTCGAGCCTAAATGCATAAATGTTAAGCACAGAAGTTGTTTACTTTTGTTTTTCTTTTTTGTGCAACTTTTTTTTTTTTCGGTATGATTTCAAGTCTTTTTTATACAACAATAGCTCAGAGACCATAAGCTTTCATCCTCCAAAAAAAAAAAAAAAAAAAAAACACTAAAAGCATTATAAAAGAGGTACCTCGTGCACTCTATTTTGTGCTCCCTATTATAAGACATGTGTTAGCTGCTGCTCTGCAAAACGAAAAGAAAAGAAAAGAAAAGAAAAGAAAGAAAAGAAAAGAAAAGAAAAGAAAAGAAAAGAAAAGAAAAGAAAAGAAAAGAAAAGAATGCCAGTCATAAATATAATGTTTGATATGATTGACATCCTATACCAAATTTGGTCTGCTGCTCACAGAAAGCTAGAGTATTGTATGACTTCAGAAGACTTGGTATTTTACACAGGAGTCATATGAACTACTTTTATGGTGCTTTTATAGACAGGCATTGTTATTGTGCTGTCGTTGAGACATTTTATGGAAAAGAGCTTGTGTGAACGTTCTTTAAAAATTGAGGGTACAAAAATGGGGTAATCAATAGCAATATGCACCATATTTCATCTGACTGATTGCTTGTATCAATGCACAGCTCTAATCTGCTAAATGCAACATGAACATATTTAGATATCATAAACATTGACATTCTGTAAAGCAGCTTTGATAAAAAAAAGCGTATTGTGAAATGTGCTACTTAAATACATTTGACTTAATTAGACACAATGATTTGTGACCAGCAAACATCTGTTTAACAGAGCATTTAAGCAGCAGGGATTGAATGAAGACAGAAAAAAATGAAGGAACAGAAATTAAGAAAGAGGAGGAGGGAGGGAGGGAATAAGAGTGAAAAAGGCAAGGAAAATGAGACCACAATTCCTCCGGCCCAGGGACGCCAAGACTCGGCACGGCTCTGGTCCTGAACAACCCCGGCAGGCGAGCCCTGGCTCGGCTGAGCGTAGATCCATTGAGAATGCAGCCCCGCCAGGCCCCATCCACATGGGACCCGGGTCACCAGAGCAGCCTGGAGCAGTGCCCTCTGGGCCCCTACTGCAACTGATGTCTGAGAGAGTCTGCCAGGAACCAAACATCAGCCCCTGCCCTCCCGCTTTCTCCTTTTCTCATTTTCTCTCTTTCTTCTTCTCCTCCCAAGCATGGGAATTCCAGAGTGACATTATTACTATGATCAAAACAGACCCTATAAATACCAAAAGCTATGATGAATATAACAGCAATTACAGAGGCACCGATAATTAGAGCAGGAGGAGAGGCAGAGATGGAGGAGCAGGCATTGATGTGCACTGTTTTTGTGTTTAAGGGGGTATCAGAATGTATGAGAAATTAGGGTGGGTGAAGAAATGCTGCAAGCATATACTCTTGCCTTTTGCTCTATCGCTCTGCTCGCTCTCTTTGTCTCTATTCTTGCATCTTAAAAAAGGCATTGAGCATCTGCTTTTGTAATGATCACTTATCCAACAAACAATTAATGGTCTTCCTTCGCAGATGTTCCAGCAGACAAAAATGAGACAGCAGGGGCCAGGAACCTGTCCCAGCGGAGACCCAGTGAACTTACAGCTGCCTCTCCTACTCTCTGCTTTTCCCTCTTTCAAGCCAGATATCCATTTCCTTCTGTTTCTTTCTTTCACCCTCTTGCCCTCTTTCATTCCCTCGCTCTCCTCCTCTCTGGCCCGTCCACGAAAGCATTGCGTCATCAGGATTCCAGAGCACTGGCATCTGTTTTTTTACACTTGTGGGAAAATAGCAGCTCATGTTTCCTAAGATGCTTCTCACATTCCTCACCCGGTCTCCAGATCACACGGGCCCAATGAGTGGGCTGCACCAGGAGTGCAAACACAGAGAAATGTTCTGATAAAGTAAGGAGTTTTTCTAGCAGAGAGAGAGAGAGAGCAAATACCGAATTGTTTTTTGTGCGAATGTTTGTTTTCTCTGTTCAACAGGGTTGTCAAGGTGATATCCAGGACACCACATAACTGCATATCCATGTAGTGACATTTTTTCCACAAAGTTACATAATACTCTCTCATAAAAGTCTTAAATATTAATTTGTATAATCAGTATTCACTGAGGTCGTTTGCATTCTGGATGCAACCCAAAGGTCAGTGGCTTGAACGTTTTAAAGGCACTTTAAAACAATAATAGAACTAACACAGAAATGGAAAATATCTACTTGAATGTCGGTAATAAATCAATTATTTATGGTAACAACTGGCCAAACTGTTTCTGTTTAATTTGATACAACAACTATTAAAGTAAAAAAGATCAAAATTAAAGTACAAAGATGATGTATTAACAGTAGATGCCGAATACATTTTTTGGCAGCGACTGAAAATTTAGCATTGACTTTTTATGATAATGAATCAGCTGTTCGATATCAATGGCTTTGCTGTAAATGTTTGAAGTGGGCAGGGAAAACAAAATGGGTAAAATCCGTTTAAAGTGTCCTATTCACTATGAAGGGCAGATATATTATACTACTTTGATGGGTACAGGATATTGCTGTCTCACATATGTGGCCATTTGGAACACTTAACATGAAGCCATATATCACTATTTATTTTGAAATGGATTGCTATCTTAATAACATATTTGTAAAAATGAATGCACAGTTGAGTCACGATTGGTTTATTGGTTGTTTCTGTCAGAAAAAAACAATTGCTCTTTCTTTCTATCTATGCAAAAATATTTATTTCAACCTCAGATGTGGTCCCTCCTCCACACCATTACCACCTGTCTAGATCTGCTATGGAAGTTTCCTCCTAATTTACGCATGCACCATACCTGTAACTCTGAGTAGGTTTCAGCAGTAACGTTTGCTCATGGCAACTTCAACAGTGCAGCATATCTAGTCTGCAAAGATCAAGCAGTGGCTTGGTGGATGGATGCTCCAAAATGCAACTTATTAGGGCTGGAAACTTACAGGGGGGCCTGTGAATTTAAGTTACAGCATTGACTTTGAGTAGCATTCCTCTAGTGCCCTGCAAAAAAATGTGCAAATCCTATACTCATCTTTTGATGATCCTGGATCAACATTATTGTCCAAAAATATAGACTTAACCCAATCCCTACCCCTGAACCTAACCCTACACGTAATGTATTCCTAAATGTATGTATGTATCTCCATTCTGATTGGTTGATTGGAATGTTGTTACAGGATCAACAAGGATGTTGATCCAGGAACATGTTGTACTTGGTGAAATCACGCTCACCCTTAAAGGGTACAACAACTTGTCTGTGGAGCAATACCTTTCTTTAGGGGTAAATAAGGTACAAAGATGTCTCTTTGATGCTCCAAAAATTATTCTGTTCAAATTAAGGTTTAAACACCTTTCCATCCTTTGTCACTCATGTACTTACTGGGCAGTTTTCAGGCCTGGGGTACTACCATTACAGGCCCACCTCAATCATATCTCACACCCACCAACTACATCTCCGTACAGCCTAGCGAGGACCATCTCCTGAGCTTAACTCTGCAAAATTATACGCTTTACAAGGCGCCTTCCTTCTAAATCTTTAAAGGCAGGGGGTCGAGTAGGGCCAATTAGGAGTTTTAGTCTTCAGGGTCTGAAGACTTGAGGGGTGAGGGTGGGCAAGAGCTTCTTGCGTGGACACAGGATGTGAGGAGAGGGGGAATAGTCATCAATTAGAGCCAATGAATCTTAACCGCACTAATGACTGCTGGGTCCATGTCTAGTGGTCTGCTGGTGTCTGCTGGGATGGTGGGGGGTACAGTCCTCATGTACATCTCTGGACGTCACAGACTGGCCTGAGGCAATATGCTAAGCCCTCCCCCATATCACACACACTTACTCATTTACCCCCTGCCATCACATCAATTGAGGGATCCAAAATGCATTGAGATTCAATGCATATCCATTCCACGCCACAACCATCCCCATAAGAAACATTAGCTCATTTAAAATATTATGCATTCAGCTTGGAAAAGTCTGTGAGCCAGTGTGGCATGTGCTAATGTGTGTGTGTGTGTGAGAGAAAAATTGAATTTCAATCTTTATTCAAATGCTTTGTTAACCATGTGGCTATACCATGTTTGTGGGTTGCAACTTATTACACTAGGTACATGTATATATATATTCAGTGTAATAAAATAAATAGTTTTAGTCTTGGCTTCTGATTGGTCAATACAGCATTGCAGTGGTGTTAAAATACATGACATAGTAACAGCAAACCATTCTGATTGTTGCACAAAAATGTTATGTCAGAGACTATATTTTAGTCAAAGGATGCCACTTAAAGTATTTGCTTTGTAAAATAATATAAAATAAATAAATAAAGTCCTAATATATTAACTTTTATGATATTTCAAAATCTTACTATACTATCTTGCACAATATTGCATTTCTGCATTTCAGGTATTGTTTAATTAATAACGATAGAGCCAAAATCAATATTTTTGATCATCAGGTCTCATTATACATTGGTATTTAGTTATCTAATGCAATGAAATTTGTTTGCTAAATGGGATTTAAATGGGATTTAACTTTCGGAACCACTTCATCTGTAATTTATATAGTGAACTCCAACCGAACTGTGAAAGCAAGACTAGATATCCAATCCTCAAACAGTTGGATGAGCATGTGTGAATGAGTGCGAGTTTGCGCTTGCATGCCTACTGGTTTTCCTGCAGCAGCCTGGGTACGGAGACAGCTTTGCTCCAGATGTCAGTTGAACAATTTTTGTTTGTTCATGTGTCCTGCTTTATGAACCCTTCCTCAGAGAGGGTTCCCGGTTTCCACCCAAGTCTTCAAGTGGCTCAATTAGAACACAAGACAGCCCTTGTCTTCGCCAAACTGGAATCAATTTAGAAAAGCAACCATTTCACCTCAGATTAAGCCATCCAGTGTCTGTTCTGTGGCACACTGACCTTTGCTAGGCTCTAGTCTCGTTCTATGGGGACCAGCTTGCCAGATGAAGCGCTTCCCTTATTAAAGTCTTGACGTCAAACTACCAGAACTGCCTGAGTGACTTATATTTGAACCCCTGGCAACAGGTCAGCGGAAGTCTTTCAGGCAACACACTGCTGTTTCGTCCGCCCAAATCTTTTCTCGCTCAGTCTTGTTCCTTGTAAATTCCATTGATTCTCTCCTGCTCCTATTAACCTATTTCTCTCATGCAAAAGCACCCACACATTGCACTTCAGTTTGAATTTTGGACCCCAGCCACATGCGGCCAGTTGGAACCAGACATTATCTGCTGGTGGGTTTGAATGTGGTTAAGCCACATCAGGCATTGGCTTCCTTTGACTCCCTTTTCAGACAGGCTGCAGAAGACAGAAAACTAACAAACAAACACTTTTACTGAACATTGGTGGCAAGATCTGACCTGTTAGACTACCTCCCACAGAGAGAATGAGAAGAAAGACAGGCGATGGCTTTGCACAGCACCTTGTAGCCTCGGACAGTAACTTGGACACAGTTAATAAACAGGGCGACCAGTGAAGAGGTACCTGTACATGTTCAACTGAATCCTCTGGCCTTTTATACACACTTGTTTGGTTGCTCTAGGAATGTGCTCCACCTGACCCCAGGGCACTCATCCAATCAGCTCGCTATCTCGTGAAAGGGCCTCCATAATAGTGACATTTTTTTACCTCGTCAATAAGTGGTGAAAGCCACCCTCCACCCGCTACTTGACCATTTAACTTCTTCGTGAAAAGGCCCTTTCTTTCTTCCTCCCTCTATTTCTCACTGAAATCAATAAAAGTGGAGCGAGGAATAAGGCTGATCCAGGACTCACATTAAGCAGAGCGAGAGAGAAAGAGAGCAAGAAAAATAGACGAAGGGACAGAGTTGTGGCTTCCATAGGCCTCTATACAGCACAGTCCCCGATGACATATTTACACCCACAAACACACACTAATGCACAGATTTATGACTCAAGCCATGCATATAGTGTAAATACACATACTACCTATGTATGCCTATATATGCAATGAAAAAAAAAACATTATTTACTATCTCAATATTTTCTCCTGTTCTGCAATGAGATTAAATGTAAAGAAAATTGAGTCTAACTTTTTAGATGTTTCTGTGGAGAAAAAGACTTGAGTAATCTATAACCCACTCTCATAAGAAGTCATAATCATTTATCCAAACTTAACCATAAAGTCTAACCCCTAAACCTAATTATAACTAAACTTCATGAACTAACATGGCAATAAACAAGTTTACAGCATTTATTAATCTAGGTTACTGCTAATTCCTAAATTTGCTGTTTCATAGTTAATTAATGATCATAATACATCGACTAATTTGTACAACTCATGTAAAATTTACTTTAACCATGATTAAAAAAATGCTAGTTCATGATACCAAATGCATAATTGTAATGCCTTATTATAAACTATTACCCATGATTGTAGTAGGAAAATTGAAAAAAATAAAATTCATGTACCAATTTGCACAATGTAATACAATTTTGTCATCCCATATCAATAATAAATGAGATGTCATGAGAATATGCTCATATGTGGTCTCCTCCTCTAGTACTCCTAGTACAACTCAACTTAGTACTCAACGAAGTCATGACCCAGAATTTTGTCACAGGTTTATACTGACTATATCACAGACATCAGGGGAAAATTATACACAAAAAAGGGTTAAACAAACCATGTAATCATATGATAGCAAAATCAAAATAAACACTTGAACAGAACACATTTTAGAACCCCATTAAGTTTTGAGATGCAGGAGCAACCTCTGATTAATAAAATTGTCCTGTGACAGACAAAGAAAAAGAAAGAACAAGAGAGGGAATTGAGATATGAGGAGAAAGAATGAGAGTAAGATAAAAAGGGAGAAATCCACAACTCTGAATCATTAAAGAGGTATCTACAAACACACAACGCTCTTGTTTGAGTTTCCTTCATTTTGGTGCTAATGATATAAACATGGCCATCACTCATTTGCCAGCTGTGTTCACACCTCATCACTTGTACACAGTGATTGACAATAATGGCGGTAGAGTGAGAACAAAATGTCTCCCAAGAAGGGAGGGAAGTAGAGGAGAGATGAGCGCGATAGGTTTTGTGAGCGCACATGGATGCTACGATGAGCTTGGCGCTTTGTTTGGTTCCATTGGCTGGGCTGAAATTGATTTCTGTGTGAGGCACGCACACCCCAAGCCCCTCTGCATTCTGATGGAATAAATAAAACACCCTCTTATGCAGCATGAGGAGGGGAGGGGGCATATGAAAGAGTAAAGTGGGAGAGAAGAGAAGCAAAAGGAAAATAATGGAGATAAAAGAAGTGAGGGGATAAAGACTGAGAAGTTACAGAGAAAAAGATGGAGAGAAAAAAACTGATCTAGGGCCTTCCAGCACAACAGAGTCAGTCACCTGCAATGGTCACTATACTGGTCTAGTACTGTGGCTCTCATCTATTGAATGAGATGGAAATCAGGGAAAATATAATGCAAAATGCAATTAATTAAATACAATGCAAAAGTGAGCACAGTTAGCATAGTAAAGGGGAGAAGAAACCCCATTTGTAAAATGTAAAATCATGTAAAAATTGCACAGTTTTGCACAAAGTCATCTGCCACTTAGATTCTGCCAAAATAGCAAAGATACTAAGATTAGACCATGAGAGTAAATGTTCTGGTTTTCTTAATTTGCATATTCTTGGGCAGTTTATGCTAATATTAATACATTTCAACAGGGTTAGTATTTCAGAACAGACCTGATGCTGAGACCATCTATGCTCCAATTAGTTGGGGAGATAAGTAGCTTTTATGGTTAATTAAAAACACCACCTTAATTAAACTGACTCAGCTTAATGGCTTGACCTATGTGACTTTGCCCTAGGCTATCAAATACAGTGTTTTAAGGCAAGTGCCATAGAAGCAGTGGTAGGAAAGCTAAGCTAACACTAGGATTTGGAGGATATCACAGATACACTGTGGTTGTTTATCAAACAGTCTCATATCAAGCAAATGATAGACATTATTTATTAATAATTCTCTTTAATTCTCTTCTCTTTAACAAAGAAAACAGAGAAAAAAAAAATTACAGACACAGCTAAGTACCATATGGTGCTTGACAACTGTCAATTCCAAAACAACACAGAGACCACAGAAGTAGTGGTATATATAGATGTTTTCATATATTACATGGTTAATAGTTGATCATTATGCTCAACCTCAGAAAACAAGATTTTAACAGACTGTCAAAACGATAAAGTTATCTGATCCAGACTTCAATCAGAAAGAAAGCTACAGACCTGATGCTACATTATTAAATTCACTTTCGTTTCTGCTGGTGGGTTGGCCATATTTTAGCACAACTGTTATGCAGAATCTGTACACAGAATTTGGCAACAAGCCACCTCAACTTGTTAAAGATTTGCATCTATGCTGAAAAACTGTTTTTTTTTTTTTTGGAATGAGATTGTGACCTGAAATGAAAATGTGTTGTGCCTAAAGATACCAAACACTACTTATTACACCACATGGAATGATTACATTTTGTGTCTGAAAACTTTTATATCAATAACCTGTGGGCTTTCTAAACATTCCTGTGCTACGAGGAAAGTGCTGCTACATTTTAAGCATTAGCAGAGCCTGATGCAACAGTTTAATTGTTCTAGGTATCTTTCTACCATCTTTGTGAGAACTGCAGATTAGAGTTATTCCTCAAACACTGAGGAATGACTGATGAATGCTAATGATCTTTTACTGTCATGACTGCAGGGATGTCAAGGACGAGTCCTTCTCTCTAGATGAAAATATTAGCTAGGTTTGCTGTGGTTGGCATCTCTAAGTGTGAGGTGGGAAAACTGTCTGCAGGAACCGCAGCACCATTCAGAAAAGTTAAATCCCAGCATATGTGCTCAGGGACAAGGGCAGCACTCAGCATGTGTTTTAGTCTGAGATCTCTCAGCACAAGCTCACACAGGAGCAGGGGGATCCGTGGGGATGTGTTGTTTGATAATGCTGATATAGTGGGAGCAGGGTCCCAGGAGCCACACAGAGAGCCGGTGAAATGGAGAAGGTTCCAGAGGGTATTCCATGCCAAAGGGAACCTGCAAAGCAGGTGGGCCGGGAGTACGCAGGTCCTTGTGTAGCAGAAAGCGAGTGAGGGGAGGAGGGAAGACATGACATGACACTGACTCGTTAAGAGGCTGGCACTGCCTGCCGCCTGCTAATTTATGCAAATGAAGGTTGCTGACTCCTGGGAGCTGGGATGTTGGGGGGTGGGTGCTGTCAGAGTTTGGCTGGCAGCCAACGGCGTGCAGTAAAAACGGTGCCGCTGCTGTGGTGGTGGTGACGGCTCGTAGGGCTTGAAAGTTTGGCAGAGCGCCGTGCCGGAACAGCGTACCCCGTTAGTTGCCTGGCAAGGCGGGCAGAGAAGCGACCAATCAGGGGCACGCTGCCTCCTCTACCCTGGCCGAATGGCATCGCCCTCACAGCCCTCCCCTTGCTCGCGCTCCTCCTCTCCACCCCGTCGCTCCAGTTGCCCGGGATGATTTTATAAACATTTTGCCAGCCGATCAATAGCCGTATTGATCAGGCATTGTGAGAGTGATCCGTCTAAAACCCCCAGCAGCCTGAAGCTCTAAGAGAGGGAGGAGCGAGGGAAAGGGAGAGAGAGGCTGCAGAGAGGACGAGGAAAGGAGAGAGAGGCTGCAGCCACAGAAGAGAGAGGTAGAGGGGAGAGAAGGGGAGATCTCACAGAGAGGCAGAAGGAGGCAGTGCTGAAGGTAAAGCAGTGTGGTGTGGACGTACAGAAGTGAGCAGGAGCAGCCATTGGGACTGCGTTAACATGCATTCTAATCGCTTTCTCGTTAAGTCGCGGAAGGGAGGGGTGCCTAATGAGTCTCGCCGTAAGTATACAAAATAATTTACGGAGAGAGAGGGAGTGGGCGAGAAAGGTAATGTATGAACGAAAACAGGCAAAGGTTTGGCCTGGTGAGTAAATGAGCATATGTGTGCGCGGGGGGAGGCGGAGGTGTGTAATCGCTGTGGGAGATGGTACACGATTAATTCTGATTGCTTTGTAAATTTAATTATCATTTATTCTCTCTAGGAAAAAAAAATGGCTGTGGTTGACGGCGATGGAGTCGTGTACCATAAAATTTACCTGAGAACGACTACACCCGATGACTTCTCATTCATAAGGAGGCCTGTTAAATATCAGCGATCACTTCCAAAGGAATTCATAATTAGAAAACATCATCCCGAGATCCAATGCATTTGATAGCCTTGAGGATAATTGCAGGCCACTTTAAGGATTTTGGTGCCTTATCTTTGCATAAACCCCAACTGTGCACCAATGTATCATGGTGGAACGTTCAGAAATTGGATATCAATTATTGGACATGTATCAGTCCCTCGCTGTTGGAGTACAGACACTTTCAACTTTCTACTGACTGAATATTTGTCTCACTTTTTGGACAAAAGTCTGGATAATAAACAGAAGAGCTGCGGGTCCTACAGTGGAGAACAATGGATGAGGCAAGGGCTGTTTAGAAAATCAGGCCTGTCTTGCCACTCAGTCACATGACACACCAGGGGGGATCAGGCACAAGTGCCCAAGGGAGGCCTGTATTGATCCAGACCAAAGTGTATTTCGGCGGCATTGTGGTTTGTGCTCAACTGATGTACTCAGGGCTGATTGAGGATCAGGCCTGGTCTGCAGGCCATAATGAAGAGAAGTAATGCAGGATGTCAGACCACTGATCACCTATCTGGCCCACAATCTAAAACCAAGAGAATGAAGCCAAGTCTTTTATTTCTGTTGAATACCTTTGTGTAATGGAAATGTTCATTTTAACACACACATTTAAGGTGTACACCTCTGGCATGACATCATGCTGGCTGTAGTGCCCTGTGTTGCCAACTAGTATCTGAAACATGGGATTAAACGAGACACAATGACATAAAGACCTATAATACAAAGTTGGAGACAACATTGGATTGTGATCGTGATCGAAACTTTGTTCACCCAAAACTTGTCAATAATTAATCAAGTTGTTCAAAACTCATATGACTTTCTAGAAGGATTATCTTCCAGAAGGTCCAAGCTGTTTTTCTCCAGTCTACAAAAGTGACTGACCACCATTGTTAGCCTTGGTCCCCATCACTTTTACACTTTTATTGTATGGAGAAAATCAGCTTGGATGCTCTGCTAAATATCTCCTTTTGTGTTCAATGCAAGAAAGAAAGTCATACAGATTTGAATCAAAATGAGGATGGCCTTTAATTTTTGGCTGAACTATTTCTTTAAGTGGTTACACAGACACACTGCAGGTTATTAGAGTGATTACATTAGCCGGGCCTGATTCATTGCAGTAGGTGCTAAATTAGGGAAATTGAGGTGTGCACTTCATTTACACACACCTAGAAGTTCATATCTTAAATTTAGACTCAAACTTAGGCTGTGGGTTTCATCTTTCAATGATGGATGTGCTACAGCAAATCAAATATTTTATTGTGCAATTTTAATGGTGGATACATAGTATATTTTCAAAAAAGATTGATATGTATACTTTTTAGTATATAAATATTACGTGCAAGATCTATTTTTCATAAAAAGGAATGACCTCATTCTATAATTTCAGACCCGCAAATCCTGTCCTGCTATTTTAAGGAGGGCGAGACATGTATTTGTTAAGAATGAGAAAAAAAGGCACAATTAATTGGTCAGGAAAACTTAACAAGTCAATAAATTATGGTAATTAGTAAAAACAAAACGAAAACTGCTCCCTTGAGACTGTGAGGCAGAAAGGCTTCAAAACGAAGGAATCATTAGCAATCTGTGCTAATGCCACTATCATTAAAGAAAAAGAAAAGAAAAAAACAATGGATTAATGAGGGAATAAAAAGGTAAAGGGTTGCAAGAAACAAGGAAAAGGTGCGATATGAAAAGATTTCACTTCCTTAGGCTAGTGTTGCAACAGACAAATATGTCAGTGGGCCACAATAGAGTAGATGTGCACACCTGTGAGTGCAGGACTGTGTGTATGTGTGAGTAAAATGATCAATAAGAGCCTGTGGCAGTGTGTGTCTGCCAGTAGGTTAGCACTACATTACGACTGGATTACAAGGAGATTCCATAGCAATGTGCATGCGTAAGTCCTACTGAGGGAGCCTCGGTTTGGCCCTGAGACAGGCAGTCTGCAGTCCACCTGTGTGTGTGTTAAGCACATACCAGCTGTAACAGTTCAGACTCATATGTTTGCTACTCATCGCAGCCTTTCTGGCTGTGAGAGATAGGCTAATCTTATCTAAACACTGTGGTAAAGACCGGAGAGGCCACTGTAAGTTCGAACGCGTGTGTGTTTTTCAGATTTCCTGTCATTCTTGTATAGAGTGTGACTGGATCTCTAGTTCTGATTTGACACATGAAGTTGTGATGTGACGCTGTCACTCATGTCTTGTGTGTGGTCTAAGCGGGTGTAAAGACTCATGTTAGCCTCATTCACTCAGGTGCTGCTGGGAAATCTGTGTGAGAGTGGGCGTACGCACCGGCAGGCCACCGGAGATCCAGTAGTGTGCACCGTTCAAACGCTGTCTCCCGTCACAGAGCGGATCCAAACCTAGAGCACAGACATACAGAAATACAAAAAAAGAAGTGTGAGACATAAAAGAAACAGATGCATTGGGACAGTGTAAGGAATTGAGTGACAGAGCTTCTCAGAAGCGCAAACTTGTGCTCTCAGATTTTCTGCACCCGGACCTGGTCTAATTGTGCTATTACTAATTCATGTTTATTAATGCAGCGATGTGTGAAGGTGTCAGGGGCAGATTGCTGCGGTGCATGTTTGCATGCGCAACATCACCTTGGGAATCATGGGAACTCTATCTCACACACTCAGAAGCACATATGCACATGCAGAAACAGCTTGACTGCTTGCTGTTGATGCCAGGTTGCATGTGTTTCTCAGTGCTGCTGGCACAGATCATTGGTGAGGTAGCAGGAGGGTTGGAGGAGGGGCCACTGATGAACCCTGCCAAGGCCCTCTATTCCCAGAGCCTCTCATCCCCCTGTGCCCTTGGGCATCTGTTGTAGAGTTATTGTTTTCACTAGCACACAATTAGCAACACTAAACATTTATTTAGCCCTGCTCTAATGCTCCATAATTAGCTTCAGGCCCCAAACAAGCACCGCCTTTCCTGCTCTCCCCTCCGAGGCGGTCACAGTCTGCCGTGATTCAGCACAAGCGAGGGAGCGTGGGACAGAAAAGTGGAAGAACAAGTGAGAAAGAGAATTACTAGAGTTGCTAGCAGGGCCGGCTTGTGTGTTGGCTCAGCATTTCTTAAGAGCTCTTTAGGGGCCTGTTGGCTGAGCAGTGCGTGCGTACAGGGAGGAAAGGGCAAACACGGAGCAGTTACACTTTTATAGAATGCTTTGTGGAAAAACACCCCTGACACACACCTCAGCACTGCAGCCCTGTTTGTCATAGGGCCCAAGGGGCCGCACTGGCCTCTCACATGACTGTGA
Organism: Carassius auratus; assembly: GCF_003368295.1. Taxonomy (NCBI): domain Eukaryota; kingdom Metazoa; phylum Chordata; class Actinopteri; order Cypriniformes; family Cyprinidae; genus Carassius; species Carassius auratus. The sequence goes on along the minus strand of NC_039249.1, from coordinate 29,696,140 downwards.
GCAATGACCTTCCAGGGCAGCAGTTTAAGAGAGTACAGCAACTCACCTCCTCTCCTGTGCTGCTCTCTGGGAAATGGAGTCTCATGCCAGCACAGATATGGATTTAAATGTAGATGAGAATATGGAGCGGGGAGAAATGTCAAAGACATTAATACAGTGCTTGTATGAAGAGTACCGCTTGAGAGAAATTGCGATTAGATTTTGTTAAGATATTCATTCTGTTTTATGATTACAGCAACCAGCAACTAAGTTTAGTTTTAGTTATTTGTCATGAAATGTTCTTAACCAGTTGCCATTACTTTTTTGCCAGGAATGGACATTCATTTTTTGGCATGAACACCATTAGATTTTATGTGTAATTGCCATTAGGTGTTTGCCAATAATATGACAATAATTTGCATTAGAACTGCTATTGGAATTTGTAAAGAATTGCCAACCATTACCATTCATTTTTTTGCCATTATTTCCATTACATTCCACACATGATTGGCACTGGATTTTTGCAATTGTCACCAGATTTTAAAACTTTTCATGAAACATTTTTCACCAATTGCCATTGCCTTTTACCAGAAATTGCCAATAGATTTTACAAATAATTTGCATTAGAGCTGCCATTGGATTTTGTCAAGAATTTGCAATAATTCCATTTGATTTTTGCCAGTAAAATCCATTCGATTTCACCTTGAATTTCCATGCAGTTTTGCAATTCAAAAAATGTAATAACTATTGTTAGATTTTAGAATTTGTCATGAAATGTTATCCACTAATTTACAATAATTTTTTTATTATTATTATTATTAATGAGCATTAGATTTTGGCATGTATTGCAGATATTTGCAATAATTATTGAATGAAATGTAATTTATTAAATTTAACACATAATTGACTATTTTTTTTTTTTTTGCTAGTAACACCCCTTATGTTGCTAAATGAATTTATATCTTTTATGGTTAGATTATGCAATAATTGTTCATAGATTTTTGATTTTGTTGAAGTGTAAAGAAATCCATTAGACTGCAGAAATAACACCATTAGATTTTTGACCAATAATATTCATTAGGGCCAAGAATGATTTTTATTTATCGTCTGTTTTTGCTTGTGTAAATACTATAGTTTACTGGCAAAAAAATAAAAAAATAAAATAAAATAATACCTTACACTAACACTAACAACACAGGTTTAATACAGTTTTATTTACAGATGCCAGTTTTTTTTTTATGTTCATATATATATATATATATATGATGTATGGAAAGATCTTATGTACCTCAGTTGTCTAGAGTAAAGCCGATGGCTCATGTTTGTATATGTATATTGTTTATGGAAACAAAGGTCAAAACCAAGTTCAAGTCAATGTGCATATTGCATACATATTCATGCGGCGGCTATATCAATCTATTTCAGCTGAGGCTAGTGGGAGGAGCCCGCTGATGAGGTCAAAAGGGACACAGACATGAATATCAGAAGACCACATGCACAGCTGCATCGTTTCTGGCTGCACTCATTACAGAATAAGCAAATAAACCCAAAGGTTGACATACAATTCCAAAATGCTGGTCGTAAAACTGAATTTATATTGTTGGCATATGAAATTCATTCAAAGCATGAGTTATTTTCTCAGCCGTCATTCTGAAAAGACAGTACTCAATGGAATCAAATTAAAGCATTGTATTTATGAAAAGGGAAAGGTCCATGTCCCTAGAAATCTCATCCAGCAAAACTGACCTCTGACCTATTTCATTTTAGCATGACTGCCATTATCCAGCAGAAAATTAGAAATGTCCTGCTATTGTCTGGTCCCGCGGCGGGGGCGTGGTTATGAAAAAAAAAGAAATGCAGCATCTACAAAGGAGCAGCAACTGCACAGATTCAAGAGTTTTAAAAGAAAAACTACAAGCTACCAGGCTGATGTACTGGTTTGATGAGCAGTTGTGTGTGTACATGTGTGTTTAGGTTTATGTTGTGTTATTTGAGGAATAGCGATGCAATTTTGCTAAATTTCGCAAAAAAATAATGAATGTGTGTCCTTATGATTATATTTGTGGGTTTATGATTTATACTCCAGTTTATTCATTTGAAAGCAAGAATAAAGAGGATGATTCATCTAAATTTGAGACATTCAAGTGCCAAGAAGGAAGGGAGAAAGGGGGATGTCTCTCTGGTCTCCATGGGCAACCAGGGTTATGCTGTCTTTTCGTGTAAACATGAGGAGAATAAGGACAAAGCGTCCGTTGGTAACAAAGCCATTACATGTCAATGAGGGAAGAGGTGACACGGTTTCACGCAGCTTCTCTGCACGGAAGCGGCCGGATCGCTCACACTTTCCCCCATAAATATGCAAAAGGATGTAATGTCCCTTTCTTCAATATAGATCAACAATAAAAACAGCACTGCATCAGTGCACACGTCCAAAATCGGAATATATAAAAGTCCAAATTTGCTTTTTGTGCTCCAAAACAGCGGGGGTATCAGACTTCCCGTCTCACATATGTATTTCCCAAATATGTGAATATATTAGTCATATTTTGGGCTTTTCAAAAGGCGAATCGCTGTCCATTTTAATGCACATGTGCGAGATGAGAGGGGCACGGGACGCAGACGTTTCAAATGTTATATTTCCATGATTGCTTCTCGCTCCCCATTTCCTGTCTATTGTGCGGGTGCAAGAGGCATTGTGTGGAGTGTCTGTGTGCGCACGGGGCGGGTCGGTTCAGAAAGGACATCCCCCTGGGAGCTCGGAGCAGCCCCATCTTTTATTAATCAGAGGCCCCTGCGCCACACTCCACGCTTATCACATTTAACAGCCTCGGATGGAGATGCGGCTGTGGTTGGGGTGCCTCCACTCCAGCCGAGGAGGCCATCTAGAACGCGTGTGCATGGGACGGAGGGGGTTTGGGTGACGACCCATCATGCACCTCCATCACCCAGCCATTGGGCCGAATCACAATACAGCAAATTACCTTCTGCTGACAAGAAAAAATGAGCAGGTCTTCTGTATGAAGGGGAAAAAAGGACTGTCAAGAAGAGGTGACACATTGATTGCTTAGTATGCGTATCCTGCAGGCCCGGGGTTCACAGTCTTCCTCTTCTATATAAATGTAGAAGCAGGGGAACGGAGCAAGTGGAGTGAAGGAGAAATTGAAATGCCATGTTAGATTGGAGGGTCTTCTCTCAAACCGGGCGGCCCAACCAACAAACGCACAAACACAAAGGTCTTACGCGTGCGGATGAAAAGATAAAGTCCGTGTCATGTGCGCAAGCCTCTAAGATGTCATCCCAACACCCTTCCCTTCTCTTTTTTTGCCTTGTTTGTCCTCTTTCACCCCCCTCCCCTCGTCTCATGTATGTCGTAGCTCAGATGAATCAGTGTCAGCGGTGTTGAGAGCACTTACTGTCAACCCCAGCGCCCCGGGCCATGCTACTGATGGACACAAACTATAAAATATCACCCCCCTGGGGAGACATTGTTCAAACTCTTCCCCCACAGCCCTGAGGTGAAGAGCTCACTCTCTTTTTCACTTTCTCTCGGTCTGTGCATCTGGTTTTGCGTGTCGCTTCGCACGGCTGTGAAGCCATAATCCAGTTTCTTTGGGACTGGGCTATTGAGATACAGCGGTGGAGCTCAAATCTGTCAAATTGTCGGACTTCTTTGTGCCGCTCCACGCTGGAGCTTGGTTAAATGACACAACAGGAATCACAGATCTGAGACCTCTGACAGCTGAAGACTAGAAGACAAAAGCAGAAATCTTGATGTCCACTCCAGGTTTAAATAATGTAGCAGGGTGCATGCTGGGATTGCCATCAATCCCAGTCGCTGATGACGGCACTTATTCCAGCTGATAAGTGGAGTAGAAAGTGAGAGGAATCTAAGGCAGACAGGAAAGGAGGGATGAAGGGAGGGGGAAAGAGAGACGCCCCTCAAAACAACTTTTCCAGTCTTTATGGGTCACCGGGCTTCAACTCTCCTTTTTGCATCCACAAGGTCAACAACTAAATCACTCTCTCTGCTGAAGTGAAGCTTTCACATCATTGACCCATAGAGGGTCAATATCAAAGTACATATCTTAATTTATATCTAATATTGTTTCTAATGCAAGAGAAAAACACGCAGATTAGCACAAAGAAACCTTGTGCATGCCGAGTCAAATATTGACAGTTGATTTCTAGTTCTCTGGAAATCTGTCTGTCGCCACTTGACTTATTGAATCAAGCCACATTAGCAGGTAAACGTCATAAAGATTAGTGTGCATTAAGATGCTGGCAACTGCTGCAGGCACTGCATTATAGTGTGTGTGTGTGTGTGTGTGTGTGTTGGGGAAACTGTTCTAATTGGACCTGTTTACTGCACTGGCACACAGTAAGTTCTGAGTTTAGGTCTCGAGTGGGCGGGATGAGGTGAACACTATGAATGCACTGGATCACGAGCAAGTCACTGATTGCAATTTCTTCCTCTTTTTCCTTTTCCTTTGCTTTCTTCCCTTCTGATCAGCCTGGCTTAGCAGTCTCACAGGAGCCCATCTATCTAATGATAATGTGAGAGTCAAGCTGAACTACGTACATAACAAGCTAACTTGTCCAAAAGTCCTCATTACACATAAACAGCATAACATATCTAAACGCAAACCATCAATAATTATGTGCTTTAAAAAAACTGACAGGTTAATTCCTCAATTTATAATGAGTCATTCAGGCAGTGTTTAAAGGGGTTATTTCAGCAAATAGAAGGTTGTGCACAGAAAAGCCATAAATAAAAATATTGAAAAGAAAGAATTCTTGAAAAGAAAGGTAAGTGGCATATTGTTTAAATATTTCTTAAAGGTTCACTGCTTACTAATGTTTAGATATGTGCTATATTTTTGGGTGTGTGCAAAAATATAAAAAAATACTGTTAATAAAAAAAAAAAAAAAAATATATATATATATATATATATATATATATATATATATATATATATATATAAATTTATTTTCCCCCCCTCAGCCATAGTGTTACAACAAAACTTCAAGTCTGTACTAAAACCTAATGAGCAGCCTTGGGAACATCTTATTAACCTTGTTCTTAAAAAAATAACCATGGTTTTAATGTAGTAAAAATGTAGCAATCATGTGGATTTGATTACCATTTGTATTACCAAAGTTTACCATGGTTAAGCTATGTAGTAAAGCAATACCATGGTTAATTTGTGTTTACCGGTGATTTAACTACACTAACTAGGTTTTTTTTTTTTGTTTTTTTTTTTTTTGTAAGGGTAACAACGCAACACTGCTATGCAAAAAAAAAAAAAAAAAAAAAAAAGGGCTAACATAATCAAAATTTGATTACACTGATTGAACTAGGGTTTTGTTACATTTCTGTATTCAATGCCATTTACTATTTATTCTTCTTTAGACATTGTCTACCATTCAGGATTATTTATTTTACTTAGTTTACCACAGTGAGGTATCCCATTATGTTTCTGTCTATGTAAATTATGAAATAGCCTTCATGTCTGGAATTATTCCATAGCATACTGTAGTCAGTGATGCCATTTAGGATCACAGCTTACTAAGCATTAATACAGACCTGATTCTGAGTAAGAAGGTTGAGACTGCAGGGTTTCCATCAGAGATGCCCTTCGCTGGATGTTGTAGGGTGTGAGAGAGTAGGTGGTAGTTGCCTTAGCAACAGTATACAAGGTTGGAGGACACGAGTGTCAGCCGTGACTGGTGATGACTGCAGTAAGTGTGTGTGTGTAGGTTAAGGCAGGTGATGTGAGTTCTGAGCGATGAGATACTGTTCTTCTAGGTGACCTTTCTACTTGTAACCCAAACGTCTGCTATCAGCACCGTCCTCCCTGTTCCAGGCCCATGGTGAGTCAACACAGAAGCCGGCGCCCAGAGACTCATCCATAATTCCTGATGAGCGTAATGCCATCTTAACTTCATAATTATGTGCTATTCCTCCACCTCCAGTGCAGCCAATGAGACCAGCCGATGCACACTGCACTAATGAGCTGTTCGGGTGGGAGGAAGAGGAGGAGGGGTGGGTGGGTTGGGATGGTGGGGGGGGGGGGTTGTGCGATAAGAGCAGAACAGGAGTTTTAGAGAAATGGCAGATAAAACGTTGTAATGTACAAAGGTGGCTAGGGCTGGGGGAGGTTTACTGTAAAAAACGGCCATAAAAATCTAATAAATACCCCACTGCATCCTTCACGCCGGCCATTTTCTGAACGCTATTATTAGTAATTTTTTGATTCCATTCTGGCAGCGGGCCACACACAGGCTCATAACAAAGTGGCGACCTAATGTGTCGCGGAGCGGTTCAAGAGGCGGACGATGGAAAGACCTGACACAACAGAGAAAAAGAGGGCCATTAAAAATCAGACTCCCTAATAAATGCAGCGCCACTAAAAAATAATGGTCGGCTTGTGATGAGGGTCAGCCTCGTTTGCGAGCTCATTCTTTTGCACCGTTGTCGCCCTGTGCCGACACGAACTGCGTTCGAATGCAAATAGCAGCATCCTGTTTCTCATCTGTAAATGGGCAATTAGTACGGACACTTTTTGTTTTAAATGTTCCATCTTTTATTGTTATTGAAATGTCAGAGTCTTATTTAGCTGCGAGATGAATAATAAATAAGGCGTAATTACTGTCCTAAATGAGCTGCATGGGTCAGTCTCTCTCCTTCTCTCTCTAATTAGATGTTGTAATTAGTTTTTCTGATGGATCAGGAAGGTCTGGGGGGGCCTGGTAAGTGCGTGAGGGGTGATACAACTTTGTACAGCCCCCGTGTGCTGTTCATTAATGCCATAGCTGTGGGTGAAGCTCTTTTATGACCCTCCTCCCCTTCCCACAAAGACGTGACCAACCAGATCAACCAGCAAACCCTCCACACAGGAACCACTGAGCTCATTTATAGCCTCAAATATGATTTTAGCTGCTAATGGTAAATATGTAATGCTTTTCACAAAGCTAGCTTTGGAAAACTAGTGAAAACAAAGATTACTAGAGCATGTTTTATAAGATAATAATATTTCGGTCTTTCTTCTTCAAAAATTGAACAGTTATTTCAATGTTACTTGCCATTTCTTTGCAATTATTTGCAGAACGTACTAGCAATTTCTTTAATGAAAATGTATAGCATAAAACATGACTTTAGCTGCAAATTTTGCATCTTTAATGCTTGTCACAAGGCACAAATTTCAGTGTGTTGCTTGCAATTTCTTTGTAATTTCTTAGTTTAAAAATACAGCCTCAAATATGATTTTAGCCAGTAATGTTGAGACTGCAATACTTCTTGCATGACTAGCTATGCAAAATTATGTCTCTAAATGTCAAACTCAATTTTTTGGGGTTTTCTTAAGTAAATATTAGTAGTGCTTGTCCATGCAAAACATTACACTGCAAGGTGTTTGCCAAGATAGTTGTCGAGTTAGTTTTGGGTGCTAGGGTTGTTGCTCAATACCACTACATAAAAATCACAAGGTTGTTTGCTTATAATAGCCTGACTATCCTAAAGCTGCACAAGTATCATGTCCATTGATCCAAACAATGTGGGGCAGTGTACATTGATGTATGCTGAAATTATCATATTTCTGAGTTTACAATCACCCTATCAAGTTGTAACTACTGTACCACACTTGGGACTTTTTTTAAGCTTTAATATTTTTGAGATGCAGGTCGAATAAATTAAGGAAAATTAAATAATAATAATAATAATAAATAATAATATTTAGCTACAATTTTAAGATGCCCTTGTGTTAAAATGTAATGTCCTTGATGTTAAAATGTAATTATACATTCAAGTACTGAGTAATATATACATATATATATATATATATATATATATATATATATATATATATATATATATATATATATATATATATATATATATATATATATATATATATATATATATATATATTACAGCATGTACTTACTATAATTTTGGTTTATGGTTAGTTGCATGTAATTATGCATAATTTGCTGTTATTGCTATGGTAGGAACATTAATTATTACCTAATATGTATTGTATTAAACACCAAAAAACATTATATCCTTTGTCATAAAGTGAAAAATAAAGGGGAGAAAGTAAATTTCATTCTGACTTAAATTATGAATACAAATTGTGAACGCATATAGTGCAGGAATTGACATTTCTTAACTGGTAAGCAGGAACTTTCTAGAAGGACTTGAATGCAAAATGAATAGTTTGTGTTAAGGTTTTCGAAAAACTAAAGTATGAGTAATAGTAATAGTGAGGTGTGTATTTGCCAGAACCACTGGCAAGCCGAGAGGTGAAGAGACATGAAGTGTCTAGAGATAGAAACAAACAGGACGTGTATTGATATACGTGAAGGAAATATTAGGCAGACAAAGACATAGAAAGGCAAAAAAGACAATTAACTTGAGTGCCCCAGGTCAACACCACTAACTAAACGTGTCCTGCTACGGGAAATAAAACAGCGAGCCGCATATTTGTGGCTGTGGCTTTATACAGATCTGATCTGGGCTGGAAAAAATGTCTACCCAGTTCTAATTATAGAAGGCCTTATGCGCTTAAAGACGACACACGCATACACACATGACCCCCCCCCCCCCCAACACCTTTCCCTTTACCTTCTCTCTCTTTCTCTCTCTCTCTCTCTCTCTCTCTCTCTCTCTTTCCAACTCACTGTTGGCCAGGCTACACTACACATCTCTCCCTAATCAGCAGGCTCGCCTCACAGACCAGTTGCCATAGTAATATGCTGGCTGGTCGACATGGCAACCGCTCTGAGGTCCACTATTAAAATGATGAGAGAGGGAGAGAGAGAGACTGTCCAAGATAGTGCAGGGGCATAGAAATATGAGCGAAGAAGGCAAAACGCCAAAGAAAAACTAATAAGAGGGGATTCGGGGGAGGGGAACGGAGGTGCGCTGCACACACCATTGTGTTTCACGTAGCCTGATAGAACGCAACGAAACAATGCCATTAAGCTAATGCATGACGTCAGTGGATTTACAGCTCACACGTATAAATCATACACATGAGACATGCCTGTGCACTCTCCTCTTAATTTAGAGAAAGCCATCGTAAACTAATATAGCGTTTTATTTAGCTACTTAGGTCATTATTGCCTGTATACTTCAGACACACCTGTAGTATGAATTAATATTTATGAAATATACAGCCGTTTTTATGGACTGCAGGACCATTATCGTTATAAGCTGCAATATGATTACAAGTCGCAATATATGGGTGATCAAAATGACATGAGGGTTGGCGGTCTCAGAGGCACCGTCAAAAATCTCACAATCTGACTTAGTTAAGGAAACCAGAAGAGAGTTACAATATTCCAGGTTAAATACAAATTAAGGTTTATTCATGCCATCTGTGGCATATGGCATATCATATATTGTGTATAAATGAGTAGACAAACTGTTGAAATTAATAAAATAATACAGCTTCTATGGTCACAAGGTCAGAAAGAGGGATACAACTGGGTAACAAAAATGCACAAATAAAAGTACATTGGTTGCCTTACATATATATTATTTTCAACCTGTTTTTACAAGCTAAAGTATGTAAGGAAATTATATAAGGCAACCTTTCTTTTTTATGTGTGCATTTTTGTTACCCATTTGTCTCCCTCTTTCTGACTGTATGACCATAGAAGCTTTATTTAGCCTTAAATATTCTGAATAAAGCATGTAATAACAAGAAAATTCCATTCCACACAGTATAGCTGTGTTTCTCCCTCGACTGTTTATACAAACGCGTGTAAGTCATTCTTCTTGATTTGTTGGTGTGTGCTGAAAGCAATTTCACAATTTCACACTATAGTAAAAACCCCAACAGTCTGGCTTGGCACACATTCCTCACAGCCAATGCTGCACTTTGCCTGAACTTTATAGATATATAGGTTAATTTTGACACCAAACATTATGTCAATTTAAACAGAATATGAAGTTTGACTCATCAGCTCTGTCCGGCTACTCTTTGTTTATCTGTCTGTCCCTGTTCCTCTGCATCCTGTCTTATCTTCCTCTCCCTCTTTTATCCTGGTTCAACTCATTCACTTTCTCTCCCGCTCTGTCCGGTCGAGTCTATCGCTTCCTCATAAAAGTCATGTCACAATGAGTGGATGCCAGTCGGGCTTCAAACACACTCAGGCAGTCTGTGTCAGCGCACGTGACATTCCAGACAGGCTCTGTCTCATTGAGCTGGGTTTTATGAACGATTTCTCATTGATGTCTCTCTGTCCTCTCACATTACCACACTAGTGCACCATTCACTGACAATTACAATGAGTTTAAACAGAGTAAGAAAGTGCGTCATTCTCTTAATGCAATTACAGGATGTGTACGCACAGAAAACACACACACACACAAACATGTATTTGTATGCAACAGGGTGAGAGAGCGAGCGGAAAATGTTAATTTATCATGCAACACATGTCCCAGACCTACACTCACCCAAACTGACACTGTAACAGGACATGACAAAAGTTGGATTCATCCTACAAAAACCTACAAACCTGTATTTGGAGACTTAAGGATTTGGACACTTAAGCCATGCTTAATGTATGAATGCCAATAAATGTTGATACTGTACTTAATTATTATTATTATAAATAGTAAAATAAGAATAATAATAATAATAAAAAAAGAAAAACTGGACATGTTTCATTAAATACAGATAATTTAATTTTAATTTACATGCATGCATTTTGCAGTCCCTTTTATCCACAACTATTTTACTATTTACAAAAAAAATTACAGTTTTCAACACAACTCTGACTATGACTATATACATTTCATTCATAACATTATTTTAAAATATTTTATTTTGAATAGCAAGTTACATTGATAATTCTTCAATAAGACGTCAGCATCACAGAATGTGAAAAGGTAATGTTTTCTTTAGTTAGATATAAATACACTTTTTTTTAAAACCTGCGATTAAAATAAAAGTATGTTTGTATTTGACTTTTTTTTTTTTTTTTTTTTTTTTTTTTTTTTGTGCGTCATAATGATAATAAGACCAGAGAGAGCTATTGTTGCTGTATAATAATCATAATGGAGTAATTGTATTTGTATTGTAAATTGTAACTAATTAATAAATATATTTATTTATTGCACATTAAGTGTGTTTAAATCAGATTGCAATATTTAAAATGGTTGCAAAATAATTTAATTGGATTGCAAAACTTCTAAATATCTAAATATGGTGTATGCTGCTAAAACTCCTTAAGTTTGCATTTAAAGAGACTTGGTAGGAGGTAACTTGGCTTGAAAAGTGTGTGAACCATTGATATAATGCAATGCAAAGTTTAATAGTTTGGCTTAAGTTTCTAAATACTTTTTTGGGGTCACTTTTCACACACATTTTGACCTGAGTTTCCACTTGAATCTTCCAGTGTCGGTTCTTTATGGCCGTTTGGAGTCTTTCTTAAATTTCAGTCTGTAAGCAGGCCTAACTTCACCGCCAGCCTGCAGGAGTCTGGACTTAACCAGTGCTGGCTCATCAATTAAAACAGTATGAGACCCATTAAAAACAGTCTGTATGGCCAGTTTCACATCTCCATCTCGCGAGCAAGATCTGCATCTGATCAGACATTTATCAAACATAGAACTGTAGCATGACTACAAATTCACAGTTCACTTAAAACAGGTACATGTATGCAAGCAAACACATACTCACACATGCACATCCTCTAAGTTAACTGCTGCGTGCACACATAAGTTCATGTGAGCCCAGAGTGATATCTTTTGTTCGACGTGGGGGCCCCATAATTAGTATTGATCAGCCCATTATGGTGAATTAGCCTCCAATTTGATTTCTCTAAGTTTAAAGCCAAGTTCATTGGCTGGCAAGTGGCAGCAGTTTAAGTGAGACATTGAGCACCCTACAAGGCCATAGAACAATGGAGAACTGTTTCAGACAAGAGCCATCATGCCACTGGCGAACCATTGCACTACAGAGAACAGAGAGAGAATCTGGCTAACAATGGCTTCGGATGCAAAATGTCATCTATTTTCTTGATAGATGGCGGCGGGATGGTAAACTGATCTGAGACTAAACCATTAATGCTTCTGAAGAATGTATCAAAGTCAGGAATAAATGAAATAGGAAGAGGAGACGGGAAAAGACAGTATGTATCCGCCGCTGTGGAAGCGCTTCATGCGCCTTCTGTTCTCCGTCAGCGGCCTTCTGTCCAAATGAGATTTGACGTTCTCCAACTTCGAAAACAGCTCCGTCTACAGTGCCTCGGTGCGGTGAACTGCTGCCTTGCAGACCCCCATTCTGAAGGGGGATCGTGTTTGTACAGATTCAATTAGAAAGTCCAAACAAAGGAAGCCTTTGACAGACTGCCATAATACAAAAACTAAGCAAGGCCTGAGAATACATCCTATTCATTAACGCCCTCAAGTATTTAATAACTTGCCCGGCTGTGCTACGCAAAGATGGATATACAGATCCGGGCAGATAAGGGAGACTGGGAGAAAGCCCACAGACATGGGCTGTTGATTACACTCTGCTGGTCACATGACCGCTCCACCGTAAGGAATCACTACAGTTGCTGGGCAAGCTGGTCCCTGTGGAGTAATAGAGGAACAAACTAAAGACAATGACAGGGTCCCCTCCGGTGCGCACAACCCACCCCAATTAGTCCCCAGCTGGGCCTTTCTCTCCGACTGGGCACCTCTAAGCCTGCTACACTCCCAATTAAAGGGGGCCCAATTTGTCAGATCCCTAAGTCCTCACATCTCGCCACCCTACAGTGTCCTCCACCCTTGCATCCAGGTATCGGTCTTCATTTAGAGTGTGGTGCTCAGCATTAAATGGAAATCAATGGTGTAAGTTTAGCAAAGAGTTAATTACTGCTGGGTCTCCAATTGATCCGGGCCCCGAGTGTTGGCAGCAAAGAGGGGCCATTTGTCTCATTCATCTGCCATTAAAAATGAGCCGAGAAGGAGGAAGAGATGGAGATATAGAGCGGAAACGAGGAGGGGGATAGAGGGAATGGTGCATTTGATAGTAAAATCATGGTGGCGTGAATGCATTCTCTTTGCTTTTCTACAACACAAAAAGTTTGAAGATAATATATACCTAACAAAAGTCAGAGAAATTGGCTTTCTGGGTCTCTCTAATAGTGTGCATTTAAAATCAAAATATAATGGCAGTGACGGCTGTTCTTTTATCTCACTGACTCAATAACCATCCTGTCAAATTTACCATTATGGCTTTTATTACAGGAAATGGAGCCAGTTTTAGTAAACAAATGCCTGCTGCAAAAATAGACCAGAAAATGTTACTCATATATTGGATGTACCAATATCTAGAGTAGCAACTAGTGAAACTGGTATTTTGTACAAACCCAGACCAGTTTCACAGGAAACCAGGGATGGTTCTAGACCCTTTGTACTGAAACACTGCTGTGCCCCAGTTAAATATTACTAATAAATCCTTATGTTAATGAGATTAAGGTATATTGACCTGGGAATCATTTTGTCAGATGATATTTCAGCAATCAAGTCATCTGTGTTTTCTATCAGCTATTTAGAATCAGGACTAATGATTCCAGATTGATGAATGAATTCATCTTTTGATATAATTGGTCAAATGGGTTTGCAAAAAAAAAAAAAAAGTTTGCGATTCCTCACACACCGGATAGTTGTAAAAATATACTTTATAAGACAAAAAAGCACAAAAAACACAAACAAACAAACACATAAACAGACAAACAAAAAGAGAGCTGGCTGAAGCAGATATTTACAATGAAGCAGATCATAAATGAGATAAATTTGGTTAAATATGGCCTCACCTTCTTGATAGGAGATCTGTGACCTAGTACTCACTTTATAAAGTAACACTTCATAAAATAACAAAATAAATAAAATGAAAAATAAATACATAAATAAATGAAAAAAATAAAAATACTAATGGATGGACAATATTTCTCAATGATCACAAATATGCAAGCCCTCAGCACATCCTGATTTTCACAAATATATTTATTTATATGTGCAGATCTGAATCACACACCATAGTGCATTACAGCAGCTGGCCTGCTTTCCTTGTGAATATTATGAATGTGCCGTTTCCCATTTCGCAGCATCCTTCCAATTAAAAACGTCCTTGAGCTGCTGCTCCACGGCCTTTGGCTGATTGCTGAGTAGAGTCCGAGCAGTACATGCAATCAGCAGCAAAGCCACAAGGAGTGATAGGCTGAGTGAAAAAGTGCACGTACACAAGTCCAACACACTATAAAACGGGGATCTTTGAGTGTGTGTGTGCAGGTTTGGGGGCTGGGGTTGGACTCCTGTTCTGCAATTACAACCCATCCTGCATGGGCCCCTTCAGTCCAACACTTAAGGGTTGCTGTGATTCCTGACAGAGAAGGTTATTAGTTTTTATTGAAGGAAATAGGTGCTGGGCGGCTTGAAATGGTGCTGTAATGTGCAGGGGGATGGAGGGGGCACTCCTGACCCTGCTCTCCCTTGGGTCCTATAGAGTCGGCTGAAAGTCGGACACGTTGAGCCCATCACACGCCATTCACAATTCTTCTCCAGCATCCCCCACTCCTCGGGGTCAACGTACCTCTCCATGTCCTTGAACTCAACCTAACCAACCCTTCCACCAGCCCTCTCTTTCTTTCTTCACTCCCTCCATTTCTGGAAACCTTTTGGCTTTGACATTTTCAGCTTTTGTCCAGCCTCTCA